>NW_027417322.1:0-57407 GCF_009905375.1 Apium graveolens | reverse complement strand
TTGTAAAAAAGGAACGATTATTTAGAAAAAGAGTAGTCATGTTCCATCAAACTCAGAAAGATAGAGATGATGCATTTCTGTTAGGGATGAAGTACTTAAAATGATGAATCTCTAAAAAACTGAGCTAGAAAGGAAAGAGAGATTATCAGAACTTGGACTAACTTTGGCAGAATACTCAGAATTGTAAGTAGTGGAAATGGAAAGAGGCTTAGGTTATGGAGATGATAGATGATAAGAATGTAGAAATTTAAGCTATAGTTTTAAACAAAAGCAAAGTTAAAACCTGTTAAGTTTGTAGCTGTAAAAGTCTGAAATTGAAAATCAAAGTTAAAGAGAATTAACTTATGACAAACTAAACAGGAAAAGACAACTGAAGTAAACGTGGGCTTAATGACAAAGAAGGAGCTTAAGCATAAGCTGAAAGAATGAAGAAGAATAAGTCAAAAAAAAAAGACCTAGGAAAAAAATAGGAATGGAAAGGAAGGTGTAAATAAAAGCAATGATTATAAGCCTGTTCCTAATGCTCCTAGAAAAACATGTCATAACTGTGGAAGTTCTAACCATCTGGCTTCTTTTTGCAGGAAGAATAAGAACATAAACTCCTTACCTTCAAAGTCAGGAGTTAAGAGTCAGTCTGTTAGATATAGGCCACAAAATCCTTGTTTTCATTGTGGTAGTTTATGGCATTCCATTTATACTTGTAAGGAATATCATAGTTTGTACTATGATTATTATCAAATAAAACCTTCTTTAAAGAAAGTTAGCATTGTTCCTTCTAGTGTAAGTTCTGATACAAAGTCTGATAGTATAAATACTGATAAGAAAAATGTTAACATAAACTCTGATGCTAAATCCGCTGCAAATGTTAACAAACTTAATAAGGCCACAGGATCCAAGCAAGTCTGGGTCCTTAAAACTAATCATTAGTGGTCTTTGTGATTGCAGGGCAACAGGAAAAACATCCTAGTTCTGGACAGTGGATGTTCAGGACATATGACTGGAAATAAAGCCCTGCTATCAGACTTTGTGAAGAAGGCTGCCCAAGTGTTTCTTATGGAGATGGCAACATTGGAAAAACATTGGGATATGGCAATATCAATCTTGGGAATGTCATCATTAAAGAAGTAGCTCTGGTCTCAGGACTTAAACACAATCTGCTGAGTGTTAGTCAAATCTGTGACAGAGGTTATCATGTGGATTTCTTTGAAGAACACTGTGAAATTAAGCAAATCTACAGGCAAAGTTGTTCTGAAAGGATACAGGCATGGTAACATTTATGAAGCCAAGCTTTCAACAAGTACTGATGGGTCTGCAATCTGTCTGGTGAGTAGAGCATCAATTGAAGAAAGCTGGAATTGGCACAAGAAACTCTCTCATTTAAATTTCAACAATATAAATGAACTGGTCAAGAAAGATCTTGTGAGAGGACTGCCAAAGTCAGTATTTGCTCCTGATGGCCTTTGTGATTCTTGTCAGAAGGCTAAACAAAGAAAATCTTCATTCAAGAGCAAGACTGAATCATCAATTCTTGAGCCTTATCACCTACTACATGTTGATCTATTTGGTCCAGTGAATGTCATGTCTATTGCAAAGAAGAAATATGCTATGGTCATAGTGGATGAGTTCACCAGATACACATGGATGTATTTCTTGCACACAAAAAGTGAAACTGCATCTATCTTGATTGATCATGTCAAGCAACTGGATAAATTGGTCAAAGATTATGTGAAGATAATAAGAAGTGATAATGGCACTGAGTTCAAGAATTTGACAATGGAAGAGTTCTGCAAAGACCATGGAATCAAGCAGGAATTTTCTGCTCCTGGAACTCCACAGCAAAATGGAGTTGTTGAAGAAAGAATAGAACTCTTATTGAAGCTGCACGAACTATGCTTGATGAAGCAAAGCTACCAACCTATTTTTGGGCTGAAGCTGTGCAGACTGCTTGTTTTACTCAGAATGCAACACTCATTAACAAGCAAGGAAAGACACCATATGAGATGGTGAAGAAAAAGAAGCCAAATCTGAAGTATTTTCATGTATTTGGATGCAAGTGTTTTGTTCTTAAGACTCATCCTGAACAGCTATCCAAATTTGACTTAAAAGCTGATGAAGGAATTTTTGTTGGATATCCACTTTCCACAAAAGCCTTCAGAGTCTACAATTTAAGAACAAGGGTTGTCATGGAATCTATCAATGTCTCCTTTGATGATAAGAAGATTACTGGACTTGAAGATTTCAATGATCATGATCAGCTGAGATTCGAAAATGAAGACTTAAATTCTGATACTGAAAATCCTGACAGTCTAAATCCTGATACTGCAAACTCTGATGGATTAAACTCTGATGTTATTGAAACTGTGGTGACTACGTCAAAGGAAGATGCACCTGTGCAGGGGGAGCATACTGAAGATATAACCACATCTCAAGAAGCATCAGAACATACAACTGGCTCTTCAAGTTCTGATTCATCAAGTTCTGATAAGCCAAGTTCTGATAGTTCTGAAAACTTAAATTCTGAAGGATCCAACTCAGAGAGCATAGTTTCAGGGGGAGCATCAGAAAATGTTGATGAAGATAGCATGGATCATGGGGGAGCATCCAGTTCTAGAGAAAACCTTCCATCTGCAAGGAAGTGGACTAAATCACATACACCTGACTTAATTATTGGAAATCCTGATGCAGGTGTCAGAACTAGAACACTACTTCAAGTGAATGTCTATAATTCTTTTCTTTCTCAGACTGAACCAAAGAAAGTAGAAGAAGCTCTTCAAGATGCTGATTGGGTGCAAGCAATGCAGGAAGAGTTAAATGAATTTGAAAGAAACAAAGTCTGGACCCTAGTGCCAAGACCAAAGAACAGATCTGTTGTTGGTACAAAGTGGGTGTTCAGAAACAAAACTGATAGTGATGGCATAATTACAAGGAATAAAGCAAGGTTGGTTGTAAAAGGATATTCTCAACAGAGGGAATTGATTATGATGAAACATTTGAACCAGTTGCTAGATTGGAAGCCATAAGGATATTTTTGGCTTATGCTGCTCACAAAAAGTTTACTGTCTTTCAAATGGATGTGAAAAGTGCTTTTCTCAATGGAGAATTGGAAGAGGAAGTATATGTTGAACAACCTCCAGGCTTTGTAGATCCCAAATATCCAAATCATGTCTACAGGCTTGATAAAGCACTTTATGGCCTTAAGCAAGCTCCAAGAGCATGGTATGAGACTTTAGCTCAGTTTCTTCTGGAAAGTGGATTTAACAGAGGAACTATAGACAAAACACTGTTCTACCTCAACCATGGAAAGGACTTACTTCTGGTTCAGATATATGTTGATGATATCATCTTTGGTTCTACAAATGACAGACCTTGCCAGAAGTTTGCCAAACTAATTGCAGTCAAGATATCAAATGAGTATGTGGGGGAATTTAGCTATTTTCTGGGACTTCAAGTCAAGAGAATGAAGAACGGAACTTTTATTTGTCAAACCAAGTATACCAGAAATTTTGTTGAAGAAATTTGGAATGCTAGATTGTTCAAGTGCATCACTCCCATGGCCACTGCAACAAAATTGGATAAGGATACTGGTAAAAATCAGTAGATATTACTGATTACAGAGGTATGATTGGCTCTCTACTCTATCTAACTGCTAGTAGACCTGATATCATGTATGCTACCTATCTTTGTGCAAGATTTCAAGCAGATCCAAGAGAACCTCACTTAACAGCTATGAAAAGAATTTTCAAGTATCTTAAGGGAACAGCTTATCTGGGATTGTGGTATCCCAGAGAATCAGACTTTAAACTAATAGGTTACTCAGATGCAGATTTTGCAGGTTGCAAAATTGACAGGAAAAGCACAAGTGGAAGCTGCCAATTTCTTGGAGGCAGATTGGTTTCTTGGTTTAGCAAGAAATAAAAGTCAATTTCCACATCAACTGCAGAAGCAGAATACATTGCTGCAGGAAGCTGTTGTGCACAGATTCTTTAGATGAAGAATCAGTTACTGGATTATGGGTTAACATATTTTAAAATCCCTATTTACTGTGATAATCAAAGTGCTATTGCTATGACAGGTAATCCAGTTCAACACTCAATGACAAAGCACATCAGCATTAGGTACCACTTCATAAGGGAACATGTGGATGAAGGTACAGTGGAATTGCATTTGTTCCAACAGATCAACAACTAGCAGATATCTTCACCAAACCACTGTGTGAAGCTACTTTTACAAGATTGGTAAATGAACTTGGAATGGTTTCAGGTTCTTTCTCTAAATCTGCTTAGCTTTTGTTCTGATGCATCAGACTTTATGATCAGTATTTACAGATATTACTATCTTTGTGTATTCTGTGCTAATTGAAAATTGCTTAAGTACTGATTGTTGTCTGATGTGAATTTCTAAACTCTGATAGTGATATAATGTTTCTGTGATATTCAATCCAATGAGGATAAATATGCTAGATGCTGACCTAGTAGTCTTTAATATACTAACAAATCCCATGTTAGAAGTAATTATTTATGTGGAAATCTATTGACACAAGCAAATTCTGATATTGAGCTTAGTTAAGTTTACTTTGTCTATCTTATTACTAAGTCAAAACTAGAATAATGCTTCTTATCTGTTAAGTTCTGATGTTAGTAAATCTGATGCATGTGCAAAGTGCTGATAAGTCTCACTTATCAAAAGAAAAGGAAAAGACAAAAGAAATAAAAATCGCACTCCTTTGAGATCTAGAGTAAAAACTGTGGAAGGGAAGACCCAAGTTCATTGCTGGTATTAAGTAATATGCATCTGAAAAGCAAAAAATAAATATTTTTCTTGGTGCATTTTCACATTCTATGATTACTGGAGAAATACTCTGATAATAGCATAAATATGATAAGCAGTCGTGACTCACTTACACTGAGAAGCCACTGTAAAATGGAATTCAAAAGTATGCATAAAATGAGCACAAAATAGTTGAGGTAGACTCATGTATGAACTCATTCTAAAAGTAGACTTCAGAATCATGACAGGTTTGAGCAAAGTTCTTAGTTATGCCTTATTTTTAAGATGTATTGAAGTGAATCAGACTTTAATCTCTATCTGATATTTAGCTTACTGCACACACACATACACTCCATATGAATGATGAAAATTACTGTGGTGATAAAATGATGTTTTAGATGAACAGTTTATGTATCAGATTGTATAACTTCTGAGGACAAGTTCTGATGGAAGTTCTGCTGATTAAGTTCTGAAGAAATGAAATCAAAATTTGTGTGAAGAATTGCTTAAATAGGCATTCATTTTTTTGAGTTAAGAAATCATGTCTCTGATGACTGTTAAGTTATGATATAAGTCTAGTTTCTGATATAACACTCTTATTCTTTACTTGACTTATTTGTGGTTAAAATCTGAACAGTCTTATTTGGGTGAGATATTAACAGTCAATACAATTAGGGTTAGTGGTACACGTCCATGCACAGTAATTTTTACTTGTTTCATGTGCGCATTAAATCCTATTTTACACTTCCAATGGCTGTTTTATTCTCATCAGTCTAGGGAGACGAGGTAGAATTATTTCTACCTGTAATCATTAAATTTTCCTTGCGTTATCTGACATTCCATTGGCTATATACACCAACACTTCATTCCAGCCAGCACATCTCTCATTTTCTCACAAACTCACTCTCACCTTATTCTTATCACCACAAATGGCTGCATTTGGCTGGTTTTACAATTATGGTACTGAGACAGTACATGTCTTTCTCAGTGGAATTTCAACTCCATACCATATCAACAACATCCCTCACAATCACTGGATTCAATTTCCAGAGATCATTAAACGTGATCTGTTGACAGTCCGAAGAGATCTATATCTCCGTCATCTCCGACAGCAGGTGCAAATCATTCGTCTCGCTGTTCTTTTTATTGAGAGTAGGAAGAAGAACTAGTTTCTGCTCCCTGTTTCTCTTCACTGTCAGCCTTGTCTCGCTTCAAAGCTTAGGACAAAAGCTGTTGATGTTAGGATTTGTAGCTTAGGACAATCTTGTACTTTTGTGATGTAATTTAAATTTCATGGAATGTATTTGCTCAATATATTAGTGAAATTTTATATTTATGCAAGATTTTATCTCTGAGTCATTTGATATTCTGATGTATTTTTAATTCCTGATTTACCCATATTCTGATGACCGTTTTAACTCTGATACAAATCAAGTTCTGATTCTGACGTGTCAATATTTGTTTACTTGGTTTCTTTATGGTCATTCCTTCATTGGTCATATTTTTACAGAATATTGGTCTCGCAGTGAACATAATTTATTAAGTGGGAACGGTTTTAAATTTTAAATAAAACTGAACTACCTTAATTAATGGGATTACTTGGTAAGTGGAAACAGTTTTTCCTTGAAAAACTGCATGTGATAAGTAATGATTACTGTATTCCCGTGCCCATTAATTATCCTTACTGCTGCATGTCTGACAGGTGTCCAACGGTTACTTTTTCTACCGTGTATAAGTAAAAGAGAGAAAGGATTCTAAAATCTTTTATTTACTTTAACATTTTATCTCTCTCTTTTTACTACTATTCTCTCTCATCTCCTGACACTTTTTCATACAGACATTTTATCAAACACCTTACAGGCAACCTTATTTCTCAATTTTTCTCATGGCACCTAAGTATTTGATTATAGATGGAGCCAAGTTTGTACCCAACAACTAGGCTGCAATCTTGAACTATGTTGAAGCTCCATCTGATTTGCACTTTGTGCAAGATCTTCTAGCACACAGTGAGATTGGGTATGCGTTGACCCAACCTCAAGTAATTTCAAACCAACAAGTTCTGACATTCTGGCGGACTGGGCATTTTGATAATGGTGGTGCTACTGGTACTCCAAGCATTATTTTTGAAGTAAATGATGTTGAGCATGTGGTAACTCCTGGAGCAGTTCGTAAAGCTCCACACTTACCAGAAGGCTGCATTTTCTCAACAGCGGAGGAACCTGTTCTACAGCAGCTCATGGCCAATTTGGGGTATGAGAAGAGTTTGGCCAAGCTTGGACAGTTGAAAAGAGCACATATCAGAAAGGAATGGAGCTTTTTCTTCGACTACATCACTAAGGCATTCTCCAATAAGTGTTCCAACTTTGATGCCATTCCAATTATGAGTCAACACATCGGGTATGCTATTATTCACCAAACTCATTTTGATTTTGCAAGAGCTGTGCTAGGTTTTATAGGGGATAGGATGACAGAAGATAGGAATGTAGTATACTTTGCTAGATTCTGTCATCTTATATATAACTTCTGTTGTGTTGATGAACCCCAACCTACCACTGACTTATTTCCACCCTTTAAACTTGCAAAACGGGCTTTTAATGACTTGGTTAGACCCTTACAGATACCTCAGTCTGTAAAAACAGATCCTGGTAAATGCTGATCCTCAAACCTACAGATCTGTTTACCATGATGTTCAACCCACCAACACGTCCCAGACACCACAACACCCATCAGAACATACCACATATATACCTCAACCTACTCAACCCTCTATCAGAACATATATCAAACCTTCACAGATATCTCAACCTTCATCATCAGCACATACTGTGAGGCCTTCATCTTCAAAGCCCAAGAGGACAAAGACTGTACCTCAGACACCACAGAAGAGAAGGAGGATTATTCTGAGAGATGAGTCAGACAGTGAGGAACAGGTTCCTGTGTCAGAACCTGTTGTCAAAGAAGCCGAGAAGGTCTCTTCTCAGAAGGATACTGAAATTGAGGGCTCTAAGCTTCTCAAAAGGCTTAGAAGGATGTATTCTGCTGAAACTCCCAAGGAATCTCCACCTTCAAAGAGATACAAGAAACAGAGAGCACAAAGGTATAGGGCTGAGTCAGTTTCAGAGGATGAGGAAGCAGCAGCTAAGGAAGGAGATCAGGAATCTCTGATCTCAAAAGAGCCAGAATTTGCTGAAGCTACTGCATCTACACCTCCATTGTCACCAACTCAGGAAATTGCTCAAGATAAAGTATCTACACCACCTTTGTCTCCTGTAAATGAACCAGTATCTACTGCAGACCCAGGCACAAGTGTTGAGATTGATATTCACAAACTAATTGTGCCTGAGGTTCTCTACTTAGAAGCTCCACCAGCTCCAATCAATCCATCAACAACACCAATTCCTGATGCTAATGAAATTCCAGAATTATCTACAACACCTTCTCTGCATCTAGACATTGAAGATCATACTATAGGTGAGCATCAGAATATGGCTGTTGATCAGAACTTGGAAGCAGATCAGCACTTAGAGGATGCTGTTGATGTTGAAGCCTCAATAGCCTCTCATACTGTTCTTTTATCAGAGGATGTTGACTCTGTAAGTTCTGATACTGCAAATGCTGATGATACTGGTGATGCTGCTACCACTGCTGATGCTGATGAAGCTGGTCCTTCTGGACATGCACCTCTACAAGCTCTTTCAAAAGCTGAACTAGTTAAAAAGTTTGTTAGAGGAGATGTACCAGTACCTTGGATTGAAACTCCTAGAGGACAGGAGTGGACTAAGAAGTGGAACACAGTTACCTTTGTTCCAAATGAAAGAATTCTTGCTGAGCACTTGGAAAAAGCTGATGAGATGCTAGTTAATGATGATTTCAAGACACAGCTGAGAGTTACTGCATTGAGTACTAGACACCTTCAAGGTCAACACTCAACAACTCATGCTGAGGTGCATAAAATTTAAGAAGCTTTACTCAAGCAAGAAATGACTATGAAACTTGAAAAGAAAAGTTTTTTTCCAACCTACCTTTGACAGAGTTGCTTACATTAAGAAAACCCAAGAGAAGCAACAATCTCAGATTGATGAAATTTTGAAAAATCAAGCTTCTCAGCAATCTCAACTCGATGAAATTCAATCCTCAGTGGAATTGCTTGTCTCTCTTCTTTTACCTGCTGATGCCAAAAAGGGGGAGAAAGTAATTAAGTCCAAATGCAAAACTGTTAAGACACTGAAGGGGAAGGATGATGAAAAAGATGACCAGGGAAACTCTGGAATGGGTGGAGGTCATGGTCATGGTCAAGGTAGAGGTCTCTCATCAAGAAAAGCTGGAACTACAAGTCATAGAACAAGTTCTGATACTGGGAGAAGAATAACTTTTGATACCGGTAAAAGGATAAGTTCTGATGAACTTTTGGATCTTGATGAAGAAATTTCAAGACAGTTATTTCTGAAGGAAAATCCAGGAATGGAATTTGAAAGTCTAATGGAAGAAGAAGCTAGACTTAAGTCAGAAAAAGTCAAC
Organism: Apium graveolens; assembly: GCF_009905375.1. Taxonomy (NCBI): domain Eukaryota; kingdom Viridiplantae; phylum Streptophyta; class Magnoliopsida; order Apiales; family Apiaceae; genus Apium; species Apium graveolens. The sequence continues at coordinate 48,122 of NW_027417322.1, read as the reverse complement.
TCCAAATCTGAAGCTTCTGTTGGTAAAAAGAAACTTCCTACGGCTAAAGGCATTGTGATAAAAGAAAGGACAAATCCTGTGGCAACTAAGGTCAAATCACAATTGCGGATAGATCCAAGGTCCAAGGGCAAAGAAAAAGTTGGTGAACCTATAAAGGTTTATGTGCCTCCTATGGATGAAGAAATTTCTATTGAAGATGCTGATCTTACTCTGACTTCAAGGAAGATTTCTAAGACAACCTCTGACATGGCTCAAGTTGTTCAGAGTCAAGATTTAGTTAGTTCTGATATAAACATGAAGCAAGCAACCTCTGACATAGCTCAAGTTGACTTGATATCAGAAGATAAATCAAAGGAAACCTCTGACATTGCTCATCTTAAATCCTCAAAGTTACTCCTACCAGGTTTCACTAAAGCCAAACAGACTCAACCTTTGAAGACTGCAGCAAGTGGTTTTGAAGCAAGAGTGGTTACTGGAAAGGAAGCAAGAGATAAATCTGGATTGGGTAGTGCTGATGAAAGAAGAGTGCAGAACACAACCAATGATCCAACTTCCTTAAGTGAACCAGGTGTTGGAGCAACTCCTGAAAGATTGAATTAACTAGAATCTGTACAGATGGTCTACCATACCTACTTGAAAGAACACATCTTGTTATACTTCATGACAGATGGTAGGGTTTACCATATAAGGGAAAATGCTATACCACTGAAGTATTTTGAAGAACTAGAGCATGTTTTATTCTTACTTCAAGTAAATGACAGAATAACAGAAAGTGCTGCAAACTATTTAAAGACTCAAATTCAGAGACAGAAAAGGCTTTATTCTGTAAAGTCTGACAGCACATATCTTCCAAAGTATAGAGATCACAAGGGTGATATTGTTGAGATGAAGCCTAACTCTGCTAAGATTATAACTACCTTTCTGGGTTATAAGGCTGTATAATTCAATCTTGAGTCTGACAAGGCATATTTGATTAGACTGGATTAGGACATAAGGAAAGTTAGAATAAATGATCTCAGGGCTGCTATCATCCAAACTGGTGAAGATTTTGCAGAACTCAAAGATGCTAAAAGGAGGATGATTGATGAACTCAGATATGCTGAGAGATGTTGTTAAAGAACTATCTCAGAACAACTCCTGACATCAAAGAGATCAGAAAGTGAAGCCAAGTCAAGATCTATAACTGCTCAAATTTTGATATATATATATACAGACTGAAGTTGTTATCAGAAGTTAAAGTTGGTAAAGCTTTAAGGACTGTAAGTTGTAGTTATCTAGTCCATTTCTCATGCATTTGTACTTAATGTTTTTGACATCATCAAATATCTGTTAAACTTGTATATTATGCTAATTTACAAGTTGGGGGAGATTGTTAGATATATTTGATAATGTCATGACTAAAATGATTTATGTTTAGTTTTCAGATCTTACTTAAACAGGACAAATCAGTACTTAACTAAAATCAGCACTTATGCTGAAGTCAGAACTTAAGTGATCAGTACTTAAAGTTCAGGAGATATTTATCAGGAGATAATATCAGAACTTAAAGGAAACTTTCAGATAAGGAAGGCGGCTGATTGAAAGGAAAGAAGATCAAGACAAATGTAAGAAGTGATATGCATGAAGAAGGAATTCTATGAAGAATGGAATACTTGGAAGAAATGATATTTGATTGATATATTTTAGGAAGTAGATTTTATTCCATATCAATTAGCGATTATCTTGTAGCTGTGTAGTATATAAACACAGACATAGGGTTTACACTATAAGTGTTATCATTATCGAGAATATTATTCATTGTAACCCTAGCAACTCTCGTGATATTTGTTCATCACTGAGAGATGACAGTTCTATATTATAACAGAGTTTATTGTATTGAATAAAGTTTGTTTTCTGTTATTTGTGTTATTTGAATTTGATTTGATTGTGCTATACACTGTATTCAACCCCCTTCTACAGTGTGTGTGACCTAACATCTTGGGAAGAAATACAGACAATAAAGGAAATAGAATCATCTGCTCAGACTAGAGGAATACCTTGAAAATGATTGTGAGAACTCTTTTTATACTTTGCTTTGTTCAATTTTCAATAAATTTGTATCACTTATCAGTTTTATCTACTACTTTTTAATCTGTATTTTTAGGGTATTTTGTTATCATCATGTTTCTCTTAATTTATGGCAACAATTCCAGTAGACATAAATTGGGGGAGATTGTTAGGAATATGTTGTAGACTTGATGATAAGTCAAACAAAACACCTTAGTAGATTTAACTTAGTGAAATTTTTAGCTCTCGACGGATGATTTAATATAGTCCCGCGGATGAAGTTTATAGTCCCGACGGATGATAATTTGACATCCATCGAGAGTGTAGCTTATGTAACAAATAGGTACTCTAGCACATTTCTGCAAACAACATGTTTTAGTCTGATAGGTTGTGTAGGGTTCTTTAAGTCATGTTGAATACTATAGTGATATACATAATAGGTTGACTAATTGTAATATATGAAATGTCTTGTAATTCTGTATAAATGAAATAGAGTCAAGTGGCAGATAGACTCATGATGGATGATCTACAAGACTCCCGACGGATGATCAACAAAGCTCCCTACGGATAATTATCAAGACTTCTAACGGATGACAAACATAGTCCCGACAGATGATCAAATTCAAAATAGCTGTTGACAGTGACAACACAGTCACATGTGTTGGGTGTTTGCAAAAGGAATGTGGCAGCCTGTTGAGCAGGATTTTGAGAACAAAGAAGCATTACCATTTCCAAGAAAATGTGATGATATTCAAAGATGCTGGAATAGAGTAGTTAAGTAGCATGGAGTTAGACTATATATGTTTTTGTTTTATTATCTTGTCTTACTGCCATGTAAACTTGGTGATATATAAACCAAGTGTAGCAAGTAGAATAAAAAAACTAAGCAAACACATTTTCCAGAGAAACATATCAAGCTGTATTCTGTAAGAATTTCTATATATATATATGGTGGATACATTCAAATCCACCAGAAAGTTTTAAAGCCTTGTGTTTTATTACTTAGTGTGTTAATTTCAATTATCTTTCTATTCCGCACTTTAGTAAATCAAACACTGGTATATGTATTAAGTTAGAACATTTTAAAATCAAGAAAAGGAGCCAGAATTACATTTAACCCCCCTTCTGTAATTCTTGTTGTATTGTTAGGGAATAACAGTAAGACAAAGACATGGTACTAACATTACACTAAGACAGCCACATCAACAGTAATACACACTTCCAGGATGCACATTACATTGCTGGTTTATTGAAACTAAACAGGATTAACTAAGGATAACTTCAATACTCCCCCTCAAGTGGAGTGGAGGTTGAAACTGAGACTCCAATCTTCTGAAGAAGGAAATTGTGTTGCTTCACTGGGAGAGGCTTTGTGAGAACGTCTGCAAGTTGAAGATGAGATGACATATGAGTTGTCGTAATAACGCCTTCACTCATCTTGTCTCTAATAAAATAGCAGTCGATTGAATATGTTTGGTTTCGTTCATGGACGAACGGGTTCGCTACAATGGACAATGCCACTTGATTATCACTTTTAATGATTGTTGAAGGTAAGTCTGATAATCCCATATCCTTCAATAAGCTGTTGAGCCAAGTCACTTCACAACATGTCAATGTCATGGCTCTATACTCCATCCCCGTTGTTGAGCGAGCAACTATAGACTATTTTTTTAATCTTCCACGAGATAGGAGAAGTGCCCAGCGACACACAATAGCCAGAAGTTGATTTTCTGGTGTTGGGATAGCTAGCCCAGTCACTGTCACAATATGCAGTGAGTGGGGCAGCTGGTGAAGATGCCAGTAGGATCCCTTGTGCGAGGTTATTGAGCAAGTACCTCAAAATTCGTTTTGCTGCTTGCATGTTCACCGTTGTGGGTTTCTGCATATATTGTGCCAGTTTATGTACCAGGAAAGAGAGATCAGGTCGTGTCAATGTTAAGTAAATCAATTTCCCAAGGAGATTTTGATACCTTTTTGGTTTTGATAGCAGCTCTCCTTATCTGCTGTAATAGTCAAATGAGAATCCACCAATAGCTTTAATGGGCTCGAGTTGGTCATGCCAAACTCCTTGAGTAAGCCCGTCACATATTTTCTTTGAGAGATAAAGAACCCATCTTTACTTCTGTCTATCTACAAGCCCAAAAAGTAGCTCACATGCCCCATGTCTTTCATGTTGAAATGATTCAAGAGAACTTTCATCAGGTCACTAATTGAATTCATGCAATTTCCCGATATCAACAAATCATCCACATAGATTAAGATGAAAGTAATGGATTCCTTGGACACCTTTGTGTATAAACTGTAATCAGGTTTTGAATGTTTGAACCCGATAGATTGCAATATCATAGACAACTTATAATGCCACCTCCTCGAGGCCTGACACAATAGAGAGCCTTTATAAACCTACATACAAGTTGAGTTTCTTGACTCGTCTCACACATCCCAGATTCACTGATTCTGCTTCCATAACCTCGATATCCCTGCGACATGGTCATGTAAATAGTCTCCTCTAGTTCCTCATTTAGAAAAGCATTAGATACATCCAGTTGATGGATAAACCAGTCATTCATCGCAGCCGCAACCAAAACAGTACGCACCGTTGTCATTTTTGCTACCGGCGCGAAAGTTTCAACATAATCAACTCCATATTTCTTCTTGTAGCCTAGTATCACCAAGCGAGCCTTATACCTGTCTATTGACCCATCTTCCTTGAACTTGGTTTTAAAAATCCATTTGCTGCCTATTTCTGTTGGGAGGTAAGACTTTTACTTCCCATGTTTGTTCTTCTCCAATGCGTTCAGTTCTTCGTTTATCGCTTTAATCCAACATGTTTGTTTGACAGCTTGGTGAAAATGCACTGGATCACTTTGATAGATTATAGCTGCTAAGAAGTATTTAAAATCAGGGCTGACTTGTTGTGAGGTGATTACAGTTGCACTCATGTCTCTGTGCTTTTGGGTTATCACCAAATCACTCATCCAGCAGTTCTTGATGCTCTGTCTCTCGTCCGCCTTCATCTTCTTCATCAATTTCTTCACTTTGATTTTCATGAGTTCCTGTTAGTAATATGTTGTAGACTTGATGATATGATAGTAAAACACCTTAGTAGATTTAATCAAGTGATAATTGTAGCTCTCAACGGATAATTTTATTAGTCATCCATTGAGAGAGTAACTTACGTTTTAAATAAGTTTTAGTAGCATATTTATGTATATTGTAATGCCTTAGAGAACTAGAAGTTGTAGGATATTCTAAGTCATGTTGACTAATAGATTTATTTGTAAGATAGGTTGGCTAATTGTAAATATTAGATGCCTTGTAATCTTGCATAAGTGAAATAAAGTTAACTTCTATGAAGATACTCTCAACGGATGTTCCACAAGGTTTCAACGGATGATCAACTAGAATCTCAACGGATGAACAACCAGACTCTTAACAGATGATCCAAGAAAGTCTCAACGGATGATCCAACGGAGTTTCAACATATGATCAAATTCAAAATGCAGTTAATAGTGACTTGACAGTCACATGGGTTGATTGTATGCAAATGGAATGTGGCAGCCTATTAACAGGTTTTAGAGAACAAAGAAGCATTTCCACTTCCATGCTAACTTAAAGATATTCAAAGATGCTGGTTGGAGAAATGGAGCAGCATGAAAATAGACTAAGATATTTTTGTCTTATTAGTTTGTTTTTTTATCATGTAACTTGGTGATATATAAACCAAGAGTAGCAAATTGAAAACTAAGCAAGCAAGAATTGAGAAATAGAAAAAGCTGTATCTGTTAAGAATTTCTTTATTCTTAGTTTTTCATACTTGTAAGCAGTTGTGTGCATTTTGCATCACAGAATTCTCATCAATATATATCTCTGGTGGGTAAGTTCAATCCACTAGAAAGTTTTTAATCCTTATATTTAATTACTTTGTGTTTGAATACATCTATATTTTCATTCCGCACTTTTGCATATTTAAACACTGATATACTTATTTGTGAGAAGTTCTTAAAATTGGAAAGAAACCAAGAATTACATTCAACCCCCCTTCTGAAATTCTATTTGTTAGATTGTCTGGGAATAACAATTGGTATTAGAGAAAGCTCTTGACACACTAAGAGTTTAAAGATCAAAGCAACTAACAAGATGAGCAGGAAGGATGTTGGAGTAAAGATCCCATTCTTGGTTAAAGACAACTATCACCATTGGAAGGTGAAAATGCACCTGCATCTTCTCTCTCAAGATGAAAGGTATGTTGATTGTATTGATAAAGGACCTCAAGTTCATGTAAAAGCTGCTACAGATAGGTGCTGTAGGCAATGAGCAAAGTGTCCCAAAGCCACAATCAGAATGGACAGATGAAGACATTGAGCAAGTACACAAAGACAAGAAGGCTATGAACATTCTGTTCAATGGTCTTGATGGAGATATGTTTGAAATGTCATAAACTGCAAGACTGCTAAAGACATTTGGGATACAATTCAAATCATATGTGATGGAACTGCGCAAGTGAGGGAAAACAAGATGCAACTTCTAATTCAGCAGTATGTACATTTTCATTATGAAGACAGAGAATCTTTAAGTGACATCTTTAGTAGATTTCAAAAACTATTAAACGCACTGAAGCTACATGAAAGGGTCTATCAGCCAAAATATTCAAATCTGAAGATCTTTAGATCTCTACCAAAGGAATGGAAGCCTATGGCTGTCTCTATCAGAAATTCACAAGATTACAAGGAGTTTGCCTGGGAGAGACTGTATGGGATTCTAAAAACTTATGAACTTGAGTTAGAACAAGATGAGAAAATAGAGAAATGAAGGAAGAAGGGGGGGATCTAAAGCACTGGTAGCTGAACAAGAGAGAGTGAAAGAGATGAAGGTTGAAGCTGTGGAATCTGTACCAAACTCTAGGGATTGTGAAGGCAAAGGAAAGGAGTTAGTAGTTAAACATGAAGATTATCTTAGTCAAGATGAAATGGATAATATAGATGAACATCTTGAAAGAGATGTGTCCTAAGTCCAATCATGTATGATGATTTAAGAATAACTTTTATGTAATTTTTTTTGATTTCATTGATATTAATAAAAGACTTGTTTTGGTTTTATTACGGGCTTTTTCTATTTAAGTGTATAAATAAGATATACCATAGTTTAGAGTAAAGCTTTTTGTGGATTATGATGAGATCATAATAATGAGACCTAAAAGGTGATAACTCTAAACTTAAATATTTCCTGGTCGTAGGATTACTAACTGGTAATTAGTAATCCGCAAAGATCGGTACATACTATGCTTGCTTCATTATGAAGGATGTCTGTTCTCATAGACATTTGTGTGGTGACACTATAGCTAGTATGTAGGTGCTTATTATAGAATAAGTTCACTGAACATGACTCACACAGCTGAACAACTGATGGAGTTCACTCACGTGTCAGCAGTTGTTTACATAGTGATAGTTGTACAAGTATCCTTAGACTTGAGGTCATCATAGTCATCTTGTGTACACTAAACTATGCTTTGGTTTAGTTCTTAGTCTCAAGGGACAATTATAAGGGCTCTACTGGGTATAGGAATTTGTACACGAAGATAGTGTATGATCAATAAAGGATCTACCCCTTCCAGTAAAGGAAGAGAATGTTCAATGCTGATCCACTTATGCTAGTTCAGGAATCTCTGGCCAGAGTGAATGAAATTAGAAAGGAGTTTCTAATTTACATTAAATAGAACTAAGCATAGTGAATGGGAAAGCAAGTGATTAAATAAGATAGGCTTGACACAAGTTCCATGCCTTGTATTTAATCGTGACATTGCAGGGTAGAAGGAATTGATTGTACGGTAACTACTCACTGAATAGGTTCTTGGTATTCTAAGCAGTGAATTCATATTATCAGGATAGTCGCGATATGCTGAGAAGTATCCCTCACGATGTAGAATAAATATGATTAATTTATTAATTAATCATATTTAATAAATTAGAGAATTTATATAAATAATGATAAAATAGATTTATTATTATTTATTTCTACTACCGTCTTAATATTGAACCTACAGGGTCATACCATAAAAGAGAATGATTTAATGGTGGAGGAATTAATTAATAATGGCTGGTAATTATTTATTTGTGAAATAAATAATTAATTAGCAGATTTCATAATTGATTAAATGAGATTTAATTAATTCTTAATATTCTTAATTAAGAATTTAATTTTGGAAATTAAATCAAGTGAGAGAATTATTTTTCTAAAGTGTTTAGAAAAGGGATTAATGATTAAAAGGTGTTTTAATTATTAGTTAATTGGTTAATAAGAATAATCAATTAAAGGGTTAATAATAATAATATTTTATGGAAAATTTTCAGCTGAAAATTTTGCCTAAAAATATACTATTATAAACCCTATTTGCCTCAACCCAAATAATTAACCCTAATTCTAAAGTAGAACAAGAGGGAGGCAACTAATTCTCTCAACCTCTTCCTCCTCCATCACATTGTACTCTTGGTGAATACCGGCAGAGTGCTTCACACTTGAGGAGCAGCTGCTAGGGATTTCCGTTCATCGTTCTTGGATCGCTCTTAAAGACCTCCATCTTTCTATTAACGTAAAGCTTCTTAAGGTAAACATACTGAACTACGAATTAAATATTATTTTTCGCATGGTTCCTGCGGAGGGTTTCATTTTTTTTTTTAAAATTTAAATTTACGTTTTCGTTACGTTTTATGTGCTAAAAATCCTTCAATGGAATCAGAGCTACTTGCGAAAAGTTTTTAATTCGTTTATGTGTTTAAGTGTTTTCAATATATGAGCATGTACGTGATTCGCCATGATTTGATGTTGATATAATATGCTTATATATGTATGGTTTTGAATATATGATATTCATGTGAGTTGTATAATCATAAGATGATTATATAATCTGTATATATACTGATATATACATGATTTATGTTTGTTCTAATTATGAGAATCATATTAGATACGGACTCTGAATTGGCTGCTGCAGATTTGCTAAAATCTGGGTCTGGTGTCTGATTTACGCAAACGAATACCCTATTCCATAGGTAAATGGGCGTCTGAACAAAACTGATAGCTTGTGCTATCAACGACTCGTCTGTAAGGCGTTTGACGTCGTTTACTTCCCGTAAACAGTGATTCTTGTTTTTCTGATTTGATTCTAATTTTTCTGATTTTTGTCATATTTTTTTTATGATTAGATCATGGATAATATGATATGTTAAGATCAGATTATGTGTTTTTAACATGCTTTTATGTGTTGTATGAGCATGGTGGATGGTTATGGCCTTTCGACCTTAGTGTAATGGTTTTGGTTTTGGTTTTAAATACGACTTGCATGTCGTCAATCTTTGTAATCATAAATCTCGAATGTAACTCGAGTTATTCTTGTAAGTTTATTAGATTAGTTTTACTTTCAATCTATGTAATGTAATTGAAGACTCAAGAAGGCTATCCAATGGAGGTGATACAAAGAAGAAGACGAGGCATACAAGAAGTCTAAACAAAGAAGAAGACTTATGTAATAAGTAGTTGTATTTATTTCCATCACCATATTAGATTGACCTTGATCTTTATCATGAGCTTGATAAAGATCACATAGGATGGGCCATAACCAAACACATTTACTTTATTGCACTTTACGTTTACTTGTTTATTTAATTTTATATATGAGATATATGCCTATGTTTACCATGCAATGATAGATTTAAGTGAACTTAAATCAATATAAGGCGTGCTCTAGAAAATCTAGAATAGGAATCATTTCTTGTCTTAACAATAATATTATGAATACAATCATGAGATTCTTGTGTTTATGAAACACGTAATTAAATATGAATTTTCAATATTGAGAGAAATAATGATTCTGTCAAAAGCAAATTTCTATCTGTAAGAAAGGGGTATTAAGTGACGCCTCTTGACAATGCTCCCCCCGATCTGGGAATCATTTGATTATCGATTATTGATTTGAAATATTTAATTTAAAAGGAAAAATATCTTTATAATATGATTATGATTGTAACATAATATAATCCCTCTAAAATTAAATAATATCAAGTAGTAATTGGCCAATGACACAACGGGCTTGTGTTGGTCATAACCTTCCAACATAGTAGAAAGTGGTTCTTATTTTTAAATCTTTGTCGTTTCGTGCTACAACCGAGGGCTTTGATTTCGAAATAAGAAATATTTGTCTATTACATAGAGATGTGTACATTGAATTAGAATCTAAAGGTCGTTACGTGCTACAGCCGTGGACCGTTGGAGACTGATTCAATTATACGAAATGTTGGGTTAGACTTGACTTAGAATATTGAGTTTGTCGTGCTACAGCCGTGACTCAATTATTCAAGAGGCAAAAATGTTCACCTAGGGAATAACATAAGATGTAATTGACAAGAGTTGTCTGCCTGTTGAACATCACATGACGTTTCATGCTACAACCGAGGTTGTGTGATGGAATGTAGGATCCCTATTCCCACTAGCATTATGAATGCTTAATTTTCACTTAGAGGTTGTATAAATTAGATAAACTAGTGGGAGCCACTTATGAATAAAGACCCAATTCATATAGTGTCTTGAAATGAAATTGAATATTTGCTAAGTGTTGTTATGTGTTCATCATTTACAGATTTACTATATTCGTTATGTATTCTGCACTATCACTCCGGAGTATACTAGATGCTCAAAAGTTGACTGGTCCTAATTTTTCTGACTGGCTTCGAAATTTGGGAATTGTTCTCAAGGTTGAGAAGCTGGAATATGTGCTTGACTCACCTAAGCCTACTGAACCTGCTAGCGATGCACATAATGATGAACATGTTGTGTATCGTAAGTGGATAGATGATGCAAATGTTGCTCAATGCATCATGCTAGCTTCCATAAACATTGAGCTACAGAAGCAACATGAGGATATGGATGCTCACAATATCCTTATGCATCTACAAGAGTTGTATGATGTAGCAGGGAGGACAGCTTGATATGAGATATCGAAGGAACTGTTCGGTTGTAGGATGTTTGAGGGATCATCTGTGAATGACCATGTAATTAAGATGATCAATTTGATTGAACGTCTTGGATTTTGCCATGGATGGGGAGCTGAGCCAAGACTTGGTCTTGCAATCACTTTGGAGTTCGTTCTCGCAGTTTGTTGTGAACTTTCACATGAATAAGCTGGATGTCAGCCTGCCTGAACTCCACAACATATTAAAGACTGCGGAATCGAATTTTCCCCCTAAGAAGAGTTCTGTTCTTCTAATTGGTGAAGGTTCCAATCCTAAAAAAGGAAGAAAAACCCTTCCAAGAAGAAGAAAGTAGGTGAGAAAAAGCCGGTTCCACCAAAAGCTGAAGACCCCAAGAGCAAAGCTGTTTGCTTTCACTGCAACAAGGTGGGGCACTAGAAGAGGAACTACAAGGTTTACCTTGCAGAATTCAAGAAGAAGAAGGGTAGTGAGACTACCGCTTCTGATTCAGGTATGTTCATGATCGAAGTTAATATGTCACTAAGTCAAATTTCTACTTGGGTATTAGATACCGCTTGTGGTTCTCATATTTGCAATTTGTTGCAGGGTCTGAGGAGAAGTAGGACTCTTGAAGAAGAGGAGGTGATTCTACGGATGGGAAATGGAGCAAGAGTTGCTGCTGAAGCTGTAGGATCATTTCATTTACATATGCCTACGGGCAAGACTATTGTTCTAAATGGTTGTTATTTTGTTCCCTCGATTGTGAGGAATATTATTTCTATTCCATGTTAGACTTGGCTGGATTTTCGTTTGTTATTCAGAATAATAAATGTTTAATTCTTAGAGATAACGTTCTTTATGGAAGTGGTATTTTAAACAATGGTCTGTATGTATGTGACATAGAGCATAATTTACTACAAATTGAACATACTAATAAAAGAAAAAGGGATGATGAAAATCTCACTTTTTTGTGGCACTGCGGACTTGGTCATATTAGTGAAAATAGACTGCGGACATTGCATAAGGAAGGGTTACTTGACCCCTTTGATTTTGAATCATATCCTACATGTGAGTCTTGTCTATTGGGTAAAATGACCAAATCTCCATTTAGTGGACATGGAGAGAGGGCTGCAGATTTGCTAGGATTGGTACACACAGATGTATGTGGACCAATGTCTATGCAAGCAATGGGTGGATTTTCATACTTCATTGCTTTCATAGATGATCGATCGAGATTCAGATATGTGTATTTGATGAAACACAACTCTGAAGCCTTTGAAAAGTTCAAAGAATATAAGTAAGAAGTGGAGAAACAAACCAAATATAGTATTATAACTCTTCGATCAGATCGAGGTGGTGAATACTTGAATGGAGAGTTTCTAGCTTATCTCAAAGAAAATGGTATAGTCTCCCAGTGGACTCCTCCATATGCTCCATAGTTGAATGGGGTATCTAAAGGGAGAAATCAAACTTTGTTAGACACGGTTCGGTCCATGATGAGCTATGCGAATCTTCCAGTATTCCTGTGGGGTTATGCATTGGAAACCTCAGCATATTTACTGAATAAGGTGCCTTCCAAATCTGTTCCTCAAACTCCATATGAGATATGGAAAGAAAGGAAACTGAGTCTTAAACACGTTAAGATTTGGGGATGTCCAGCTTATGTCAAGAAAGTTGACCCAGATAAGCTGGAATCTCGATCTATAAAATGTAATTTTGTGGGATATCCTAAAGAGACTTTAGGGTATTACTTTTACACCGATCATCGGGTGTTTTTCTCCAGACATGCTACCTTCTTGGAAAAGCAGTTTATCCTTGAAGGAAACAGTGGGAGCAAAATTGAACTTGATGAAGTTCAAGAAGCACAAACTACTTTGGATCAAGTGGAAACACCTGTTCAGACTGAACAACCTTCTGTGGAACATCCCATTCGTAGGACAGGGAGAGTGTCTCACCAACCTGAGAGGTATTATGGCCTTTTCATTGAGAATGACAATGAGTTGTCAATCATTGATGATGACGACCCTGTGACCTATAATGAGGCTATGAGTAGTGTTGACTCAGAGAAATGGCATAGTGCCATGAAATCCGAAATGGAATCTTTGTATACCAACCAAGTATGGACTCTGGTTGAGGCGCCTGAAGGTGTTAAGCCTATTGGGTGCAAGTGGGTATACAAAAGAAAGATTGGAGCAGATGGGCAGGTGGAGACCTATAAGGCCAGGCTCGTGGCAAAAGGATTCGGACAAAGGCAAGGGATTGACTTTGATGAAACTTTTTGATTTTAACAGAGCTACAGGCAAAAAAGTTTCATCAAAGTCAATCCCTTGCCTTTGTCTGAATCCTTTTGCCATGAGCCTGGCCTTATAGGTCTCCACCTGCCCATCTGCTCCAATCTTTCTTTTGTATACCCACTTGCACCCAATAGGCTTAACACCTTCAGGCGCCTCAACTAGTGTCCATACTTGGTTGGTATACATAGATTCCATTTCGGATTTTATGGCACTATGCCATTTCTCTGAGTCAACACTACTCATAGCCTCTTTATAGATCACAGGGTCGTCATCATCAATGATTGACAACTCATTGTCATTCTCAATGACAAGGCCATAATACCTCTCAGGTTAGCGAGACACTCTCCCTTACCTACGAATGGGCTGTTCCACAGAAGGTTGTTCAGTCTGAATAGGTATTTCCACTTGATCCGTAGTAGTTTGTGCTTCTTGAACTTCATCAAGTTCAATTTTGCTCCCACTGTTTCCTTCAAGGATAAACTGCTTTTCCAAGAAGGTAGCATGTCTGGAGACAAACACCCGATGATCGGTGTAAAAGTAATACCCTAAAGTCTCTTTAGGATATCCCATAAAATTACATTTTACAGATCGAGATTCCAGCTTATATGGGTCAACTTTCTTGACATAAGCTGGACATCCCCAAATCTTAACGTGTTTAAGACTCGGTTTCCTTTCTTTCCATATCTCATATGGAGTTTGAGGAACAGATTTGGAAGGCACCTTATTCAGTAAATATGCTGAAGTTTCCAATGCATAACCCCACAGGAATACTGGAAGATTCGCATAGCTCATCATGGACCGAACCATGTCTAACAAAGTTTGATTTTTCCTTTCAGATACCCCATTCAATTGTGGAGTATATGGAGGAGTCCACTGGGAGACTATACCATTTTCTTTGAGATAAGCTAGAAACTCTCCATTCAAGTATTCACCACCTCGATCTAATCGAAGAGTTATAATACTGTGTTTGGTTTGTTTCTCCACTTCATACTTATATTCTTTGAACTTTTCAAAGGCTTCAGACTTGTGTTTTATCAAATACACATATCTGAATCTAGATCGATCATCTATGAAAGCAATGAAGTATGAAAATCCACCCATGGCTTGCGTAGACATTGGTCCACATACATCTGTATGTACCAATCCTAGCATATTTGCAGCCCTCTCTCCATGTCCACTAAATGGAGATTTGGTCATTTTACCCAATAGACAAGACTCGCATGTAGGATATGATTCAAAATCAAAGGGGTCAAGTAACCCTTCCTTATGCAATGTCCGCAGTCTATTTTCACTAATATGACCAAGTCCGCAGTGCCACAAGAAAGTGAGATTATCATCATCCCTTTTTCTTTTATTAGTATGTTCAATTTGTAGTAAATTATGCTCTAGGTCACATACATACAGACCATTGTTTAAAATACCACTTCCATAAAGAACGTTATCTCTAAGAATTGAACATTTATTATTCTGAATAACAAACGAAAATCCAGCCAAGTCTAACATGGAATAGATATAATATTCTTCACAATCGAGGGAACAAAATAACAATTATTTAGAACAATAGTCTTGCCCATAGGCATATGTAAATGAAATGATCCTACAGCTTCAGCAGCAACTCTTGCTCCATTTCCCATCCGTAGAATCACCTCCTCTTCTTCAAGAGTTCTACTTCTCCTTAGTCCCAGCAACGAATTGCAAATATGAGAACCACAGGCGGTATCTAATACCCAAGTAGAAATTTGACTTAGTGACATATTAACTTCGATCATGAACATACCTGAATCAGAAGCGGTAGTCTCACTACACTTCTCCTTCTTCAATTCTGCAAGGTAAACCTTGCAGTTCCTCTTCCAGTGCCCCACCTTGTTACAGTAAAAGCAAATAGCTTTGCTCTTGGGGTCTTCAGCTTTTGGCGGAACCGGATTTTTCTCACCTACTTTCTTCTTCTTGGAAGGGTTCTTCTTCCTTTTCTTAGGATTGGAACCTTCACCAATTAGAAGAACATAACTCTTCTTAGGTGGAAAATTCGATTCCACAGTCTTCAACATGTTATGGAGTTCGGGCAGGCTGACATCCAGCTTATTCATGTGAAAGTTCACAACAAACTGCAAGAACGAACTCGGAAGTGATTGCAAGACCAAGTCTTGGCTCAGCTCCCCATCCATGGAAAAACCAAGTTATCCAAGACGTTCAATCAAATTGATCATCTTAAGTACATGGTCATTCACAGATGATCCCTCAGACATCGTACAACCGAACAGTTCCTTTGATATCTCATATCGAGCTATCTTGCCTGCCACATCATACAACTCTTGTAGATGCATAAGGATATTGTGAGCATCCATATGCTCATGTTACTTCTATAGCTCAATGTTCATCGAAGCTAGCATTATGCATTGAGCAACATTTGCATCATCTATCCACTTACGATACACAACATGTTCATCATTATGTGCATCGCTAGCAGGTTCAGTAGGCTTACGTGAGTCAAGCACATATTCCAGCTTCTCAACCCTGAGAACAATTATCAAGTTTCGAAGCCAGTCAGCAAAATTAGGACCAGTCAACTTGTGAGCATCTAGTATACTCCGGAGTGATAGTGCAAAAGATATAACGAATATAGTAAATCTGTAAATGATGAACACATAATAACACTTAGTAAATATTTAATTTCATTTCAAGACACTATATGAATCGGGTCTTTATTCATAAGTGGCTCCCACTAGTTTATCTAATTTATACAACCCCTAAGTGAAAATTAAGCATTCGTAATGCTAGTGGGAATAGGGATCCTACATTCCATCACACAACCTCGGCTGTAGCACGAAATGTCATGTGATGTTCAATAGGCAGACAACTCTTGTCAATTATATCTTACGTTTTTCCCTAATAAAACTTTAGCCTCTTGAATAATTGAGTCACGGCTGTAGCACGACAAACTCAATATTCTAAGTCAAGTCTAACCCAACATTTTGTACAATTGAATCAGTCACCAAAGGCCCACGGCTCTAGCACATAACGACCTTTATATTCTAATTCAATGTACACATCTCTATGTAATAGACAAGTATTTCTTATTTCGAAATCAAAGCCCTCGGCTTTAGCATGAAACGACAATGATTTAAAAATAAGAACCACTTTCTACCATGTTGGAAGGCTATGACCGACACAAGCCTGTTGTGTCATTGGCCAATTACTACTTGATATTATTTAATTTTAGAGGGATTATATTATGTTACAATCATAATCATATTACAAAGAGATTCTTCCTTTTAAATTAAATATTTCAAATCAATAATCGATAATCAGATGATTCTCAGATCGGGGGAGCATTGTCAAGAGGCGTCACTTAATACCCCTTTCTTACAGATAGAAATCTGCTTTTGACAGAATCATCCTTTCTCTCAATATTGAAAATTCATATTTAATTACGTGTTTCATAAACACAAGAATCTCATGACTGTATTCATAATATTATTGTTAAGGCAAGAAACGATTCCTATTCTAGATTTTCTAGAGCACGCCTTATATTGATTTAAGTTCACCTAAATCTATCATCGCATGGTAAACATAGGCATATATCTCATATATAAAATTAAATAAACAAGTAAATGTAAAGTGCAATAAAGTAAATATATTTGGTTATGGCCCCGTCCTATATGATCTTTATCAAGCTCATGATAAAGATCAAGGTCAATATAAAATGGTGATGGAAATAAATACAACTACTTATTACATAAGTCTTCTTCTTTGTTTAGACTTCTTGTATGCCTCGTCTTCTTCTTTGTATCACCTCCATTGCATAGCCTTCTTGAGTCTTCAATTACATTATATAGATTGAAAGTAAAACTAATCTAATGAACTTACAAGAATAACTCGAGTTACATTCGAGATTTATGATTACAAAGATTGACGACATAAAAGTCGTATTTAAAACCAAAACCAAAACCATTACACTAAGGTCGAAAGGCCATAACCATCCACCATGCTCATACAACACATAAAAGCATGTTAAAACACATAATTTGATCTTAACATATCATATTATCCATGATCTAATCATAAAAAAAATATGACAAAAATCAGAATCATCAGAATCAAATCAGAAAAACAAGAATCACTGTTTACAGGCAGTAAACGACATCAAACGCCTTACAGACGAGTCGTTGATAGCAAAAGCTATCAGTTTTGTTCAGACGCTCGTTTACCTAAGGAATGGGGTATTCGTTTGCATAAATCGGATACCAGACCCAGATTTCAGCAAATCTACAGCAGCCAATTCAGAATCCATATCTAATATGATTCTCATACTCAGAACAAACATAAATCATGTATATATCAGTATATATACAGATTACATAATCATCTTATGATTATACAACTCACATGAATATCATATATTCAAAACCATACATATATTAGCATATTATATCAACATCAAATCATGGCGAATCACGTACATGCTCATATATCAAAAACAGTTAAACACATAAACGAATTAAAAACTTTTCGCAAGTAGCTCTGATGCCATTGAAGGGTTTTTAGCACATAAACGCAACGAAAACGTAAATTTAAATCTTAAAAAAATCGAAACCCTTCGCAGGATCCATGCGAAAAATAATATTTAATTCGTAGTTCAGTATGTTTACCTTAAGAAGCTTTACATTAATGGAAAGATGGAGGTCTTTAATAGCGATCCAAGAACGATGAACGGAAATCCCTAGCAGCTGCTCCTCAAGTGTGAGGCACTCCACCGGTATCCACTAAGAGTACAATGTGATGGAGGAGGAAGAGGTTGAGAGAATTAGTTGCGTCCCTTTTGTTCTACTTTAGAATTAGGGTTAATTATTTGGGTTGAGGTAAATAGAGTTTATAATAGTATATTTATAGGCCAAATTTTCAGCTGAAAATTATCCATAAAATATTATTATTATTAACCCTTTAATTGATTATTCTTATTAACCAATTAACTAATAATTAAAACACCTTTTAATCATTATTCCCTTTTCCAAACACTTTAGAAAAATAATTCTCTCACTTGATTTAATTTCCAAAATTAAAATCTTAATTAATAATATTAAGAATTAATTAAATCTTATTTAATCAATTATTAAATCTGCTAATTAATTATTTATTTCACAAATAAATAATTACCAGCCATTATTAATTAATTTCTCCACCATTAAATCATTCTCTTTTATGGTGTGACCCTGTAGGTTCAATATTAAGCCGGTAGTAGAAATAAATAATAATAAAACTATTTTATCATTATTTATATAAATTATCTAATTCATTAAATATGATTAATTAATAAATTAATCATATTTATTCTACATCGTGAGGGATACTTCTCAGCATATCGCGACTATCCGGATAATACGAATTCACTGCTTAGAATACCAAGAACCCATTCAGTGAATAGTTACCGTACAATCAATTCCTTCTACCCTGCAATGTCACGATTAAATACAAGGCATGGAACTTGTGTCAAGCCTATCTTATTTAATCATTTGCTTTCCCATTCACTATGCTTAGTTCTATTTAATGTAAATTAGAAACTCCTTTCTAATTTCATTCACTCTGGCCAGAGATTCCTGAACTAGCATAAGTGGATCAGCATTGAACATTCTCTTTCTTCACTGGAAGGGGTAGATCCTTTATTGATCATACACTATCTTCGTGTACAAATTCCTATACCCAGTAGAGCCCTTATAATTATCCCTGGAGACTAAGAACTAAACCAAAGCATAGTTCAGTGTACACAAGATGACTATGATGACCTCAAGTCTAAGGATACTTGTACAACTATCACTATGTGAACAACTGCTGACACGTGAGTGAACTCCATCAGTTGTTCAGCTGTGTGAGTCATGTTCAGTGAACTTATTCTATAATAATCACCTACATACTAGCTATAGTGTCACCACACAAATGTCTATGAGAACATACATCCTTCATAATGAAGCAAGCATAGTATGTATCGATCTTTGCAGATTACTAATTACCAGTTAGTAATCCTACGACCAGGAAATATTTAAGTTTAGAGTTATCATCTTTTCGGTCTCATTATTATGATCTCATCATAATCCATAAAAAGCTTTACTCTAAACTATGGTATATCTTATTTAAGCACTTAAATAGATAAAGCCCGCAATAAAACCAAAACAAGTCTTCTATTAATCTGTAAATACTGCATGCTACACTTTGAATATTTTTTTGGTAAATCAAGCAAAATGCATGACTCCCTATGAATTATTCAAGAACAGGAAGCCAACACTAAACTTTCTTCATGTCTTTGGCTGCAAATGCTATATTACCAAGGAATCAAACTGAACAACATGGAAAGTTTGATGCCAAAGCAGATGAAGGCATTTTTGTTGGGTATGCAGTTGGAAAAGCATACAGAGTCTACAATCTCAGAACCAACATTGTTATAGAATCTGTACATGTTGTGTTTGATAATAAGAAGATTGAAGGACTGCAAGATGAAGGTTTCCATGAAAGCCTCAAATTTGACAATGTTGAGATAATGTGTGAGGATAGTGAAGATGAAAGTGATCAAGAAATAATCTCTGAGGATAATGCAGAAAAGTCAGCAACAAATGAAGCACATAACTCAACATCCGTCAAGAGACAAAGTGCATCATCCGTTGAGAGACAAACTGCATCATCCGTCGAGAGGCAAAGATCAAAATCCGGTGAGCCATCAATAGGAGTTAAAAGTCAATACATATCACATACAGAATGGACCCCAACTTCAAGTCAAAGATCCACAAACTCAGGGGGAGTTTCCTCTAATTAAAACTCAGTCACTCATTAATACAACTATGAGGCCTCTTCATCCAGAGCTAATCTACCACAACAGAGAAGAATATCTATACAGCAGCATCCTATCTCAAGATGAGCCTAAAAAGGTTGAAGAAGCTTTGTTGGATCTTGATTGGATCTTAGCTATGCAGGAAGAGCTAAAACAATTTGAAAGGAATAAGGTATGGAAGATGGTATCCAAACCTAAAGGCAAAAATCTTATTGACACCAAATGGGTATTCAGAAACAAGATGGATGAAAATGACAGTAGTCAGGAACAAAACTAGATTGGTTGTTAAGGGCTATTGTCAACAAGAAGGAATAAATTTTGATGAAATATTTGCTCCTGTTGCAAGACTAGAAGCCATCATGTTAGGCCCTTAATCAACTCCAGAGGGGGCGGGGGTGAATACAATTAATACAATCAATTCGACAAAGTTTCAATAGAATCAACAGTTTTTATATTCACTGAATACAACTTATTGCAATTGTACTCTCTCGAAAGGATGATAAAATATCCTTGAGAGTTGCTAGGTTATGCGAAAGATATAAAAATATCGCAATGCTTATAGCATGAACCTAATCTGTGCTTTATATAGAGCATAGCTAAAAATGTATAAGGAATTATATTCTATTAATAACAAGGAAACCTATACAATTGCTTCCGAGATAAAGTCCTTCACCGCCTTGAATTCATGTTTCCTTTTCTTTCTCAAAGATCAACTGATATGATAAATACTGATTTCATCATTCGTTGACATCATCATCCATTGATATCATTTTCCGTCGATGTCATCATCATCCGTCGATGTAGTCATCATCTGTCAATGTAGTCATCATCCGTCGATGCATCTGATATTTTCTATTTGATATCATCAATTTCTCCTAACAATCTCCCCCAACTTGTTCATTATAGAAATATGGAAAAGTTCCAATTGATGATGTCAAAATTATCTAAATGTAGGAATCAAGTATGCATATTCAATCTTGCTTCAGTGAATATCAGAATTTACTCTTCATCCTGAACTGCTTCTTTAACTTGAGCAATGTCAGAGGTTAATTCCACTTCTTCAGCTCAGAAGGCTTCTAGAAATATTCCTTCTTCTTCTTTCCAATAGATTTGGCTTTAGACTTTGAAAACTTTGACTTCTCTTCTATCTTTTCCTTTAAGCTTCAAGTCAGCAGTTACTTTAACTTGTGATCTGAGATCTTCTGCTTGACTGATTTTCCTTATAACTATACCTCTTATTGGTCTGTTAGAAGGATTTTCTTCATAAAGTACTTGAGAAATAACAACAATATCAGCATTAACTATCTTCATAATTTTTTTTGAAATATTCCTCCATTTGCCTTAGTTGTTCAAGATCAACTCCAGGATTTTCTTTTGCAAATATTCTTCTACACTCCTCAGAGTCAAATAATTGAATCTTCGGATCCTTGTAGAACAAAGTTATTTTTCGGAGATTGAAGAAATTGACTTGCTTCAGCATCAACTTCTATCTCCAGAATACCTTGCTCTTTATCAACAACAGTTGTGACTTGTGAAGATTGTTGCATTCTAGTAGTCACCGTCAAATCTTCAACTCTTATTTTATTCCTCGTACTTTCTCCTTTTGCTTTCCTTTTGTCCCTCCTTATTACCTCCATCAAAATTTTCAGCATCAGTACTTGTCAATGACAACTGTGTGCATTTAGATTTAATATTCTCCCCCTTTTTGGCATCATCACCAAGCAGTGGAGAAAGAATCAGCTCCATTGAATTCTGCAGCTCCATTGAATTCTGTACTTCTGTAAGTTGAGCAGACATTTGATCTTGATTAGCTTCCAATCTAGCTTGACTGGCTTCAACTGTAGTTTGTTTGGAAACTATTGGTGAAATTTGTTTCTGAATTTCCAGATGATTAGTTAGCTTTGAAGCAATCAAAGATTCTTTAATCTGATTGATTTGAGTAGTATTTACTTCATGAGCTGTGTGTAAGGATCTGACAACTAAAGTTGATACTTTCAGATGATTCAGCATATCAGGATTTATAATCTTCTATTCTGCTATTTCCAGATGTGTAACAACTTGTGTTCTGGAAATAGGATATGTATTATCTTTCCAATGAGCATCCCAGAGATTATCAGAATAATCCTTTTCTTTTGTAGCATCTAACTCTTTTAGTTTCTATTGTCTCACATGTATATGCATATCTTCAGGGAAGAAACGATCATCCTCAAGATCTATAAAAGCAATAGAAACATTAGCATCTTCACCATCATTAGATTCTTCAACAGTAACCGGATTTTACACTAATTGCTGAACTTTATCATCTGCTTCAGCATGTAGAATAGAAGTAGAAATTTGTGCAGTATGTGATCCAGTTGCTTCAGAAAGCTTCCACACCTTCAGCAGTTAATTCCACATCTTCAAGTATTATAGATAAATGAATTGGAGCTTCGAGATTAACTTCCAGAACCTCAATTCCTGTAACATGCTGTGGTGATTCTGAAATGAATAAAACTTTATGAATGGACTGTTGTGCTACTACAACTTCAGCAACAACATGGATTTTGCTCAGGTGATGGTAAAGTAGAGTAAGTGGACTTTTTTTCAACAAAATTAGGGATTGTACTATGTTATGGAATAGAAGAATGTATGGACTGTAAGAAAGTATCAGTACTTAGACTTGCAGGGATATTAATGGCCCTTGGTGTATCAGAGTGTTCTTGATGTTCAACAGATTGTTGCTCAGCATCTGTTTCTTTCATACTCTGAGCACCTACAAACATATAGCAAATAAACATTGATCACTCTATTCTTTTAAAGTAGTGTCACTACTCCTCACACCACACATCTCATGAATTTTAATAGTCAGAGCTTCCTCACAAGGATTAATAAATCCTATCTCTCATCTACCTCTCCTTTTTCCGGGAAGTATCATACCTCTCTTAAACTTTGTTTTTCTCTCAATCTTTTCACACATCTCACAGAAAAAGGCTCAAAAAGATTTTCCTACAAAAATAAGAGGTGGCTAAAGAAGGGTGATATGTGGTCATACAACTAGAGGTAGTTCTTGAATAAGGTCTAGGAGTAATCATGCCAACATGATTTATATCATGAAAAATATAATAAATGTTGAAAGAAGTAAATCAGTATTTAAATTAAATGCTGATAAAGTAATACCAGTATTTATACCTTGTGAATACACAATTTAGCTCACATTTGATATCGTGGTTATGACAGTTGTTCTTCATCAATAATGAGAACCTCCATTTGAATTGGAGAGGATTTGATCAGGCTACTGGCATGTACCATGATCTCAAACCTTGTTCTTCTTGTAAAGAACTAACACCTGAATGTGCTTATTGAAAGCTATCATAGAGTATTCAGTGAAAACTGATGAAACCTCTGTGTCTCTGTTAGTATCATTAAAATCTACCTCAACAATTAGTCTTTAACCAACTAAATGCTGTTCCTGAGTAGTGGGCACAATTCAAGAATTATGTCACTTGATTTTTGGCAACATTTGAGGAAAGAATTCAAGTGTTTCAGTTGTGAGAAAAAATTTAAGATTTTAAGATATTTAATGTTAAGAAATGAGTGTGAACAACTTTCTTGATGAGAAAAAGAAAGTTTCAAAGATGTTGAATAGAATGTAACATTCAAAGATAATAATACTTATTTACTAAGAACTAAATTTTCCATAAATTTCTTCTTTAACAATTGTTACCTCCTGCAGTGTGCTCAATCTTTACTGAAGTGATCATATGAACTTAAACAGAGATTAGTTTATTCATAAGCACTATTAAAAACATTTGAAGTTTAGCATGCAGTACTGATTTCAATATAATCATGTAAAAGCATTTAAGCACAATTTGCATGTTATCATGTGTAAGGTCCCGTAAGAGGGCTATATTAAGCTAGAAGGGGGGTTGAATAACTTAATTACCAATTTAAAAATTATTATGGCGTTTTAAAATAAATTATCCCTTTTTAAAACTTTACCGAGTGGTTATGCTGTTTATATGTACGGAAAAATAAAGTGCAAGAAAGAAAATACCACACGGTGATTTTATCTTGGTTCGCGATTGCGCAACCTCTAATAGATTCGCTCACCCCTATGTCCAATCCCCAAGCTCCTCTCCCGGACTCGGGATTTTCCCTTATAATAAACTTGCTCCTTTAGTAGGCGGAGAAGCCTTTACACCTTTACAAGTATTTGTCTTGGTGCGTAACACAATGGTCACCACCTCAAAATAAATGTAATACCAAACATCTTATCTTAGACAATAACTCCCCGCTATATCTTCAAAGTTGATGTAGAACCTTTGTATGGACTTGACTTCCTTAGCTTTAGTCGGTGTTGGATCTTAGTGATCCGGTCTTGGGTCTTTCCTCTTCTTCACGGTGCGAAGACTACTAACTCCCCGTTGGTACGTCTAGGACTTGGGTCTTAGAACGGGAATCAACTCACGTCACTTCACCTCACTACAAAACTAATAAGACAATCTATGAAACAAACCAAGTATAGAAAAGATGGTTTGAACTAGTATGTTACTGTAATAGCCCACAAATAGTATAATATCCAAATAAGAATATCAAAACTAATTAGTTATACTTGAATTAGGATAATATAAGAAGTCTTTTTATATAAAGCACTTATGACTTATGACTTCTTTAGTATTCTTCTTCTTTCGATTATGTATTTATAGATCGAAGAATACTTTTAATTACAACCTCGGAGTTGTAATTTACCTTTAAGTATATCAACTTAAGGTTTTAAGGTATACTTGTATATTGACGATTATATGGTCAAAGAATACTCTTTTAACTTCAAGCACGGTTTATAAGATTTATGAGTCTTAGCCAAGATCCAAATAAGTTAAGTGCAAGTAATTGGATTAAGATTGTGCTTTCAAAGTTTGGTCGAATAATTACGAGTATTTTATAGGTATCGTATTTTAACCCCACGGAACACAAAAGATGTTAGAAGGGCTTATACGATATGACTCGTAATTGTTTATATACATGATATGTGTTAGCCAAGATCCAATAAATAGCGTGAAATTAATTGGCTAACTCGTGGATTTTATTTATCCTTAAATTTAACGGATGATTACGAAGAATTTATAGAACGAGTTATAATCCGCCGAAACACTAAAGATGTTAGAAGGGATTAAAGCTATGCTTCATAATAATTTATGTGCACGAAATGTGTTGGCCAAGATCCAATTAAATGAAGTGCAAATAATTGGCTAACTCGTGAACTTAATCCATTTTTATATTTGACAAATTACGAAGTGTATAAAGATCGAGTTATAATCCCCCGGAACACTAAAGATGTTAGAAATGATTTAGCTTTACTTCGTAATATTTTATGTGCACGAATAATTGTTAACCAAGATCCAATAATAAAATTAATTGGTTAACTCGTGAAATTGGGTCAAATATAATCTCCCTTTTGGAGATGAAGTACTTTTGTTTATAGATCTTCCTCTTGAGATGATTTATATGAAGATCACGTACTTATTCGAATTCTGAGTTCGAATCTTATTTCTATTGAGAACTTTGTTTATACGAGATCTTGTATTAGAGCTTAAGATGAAGGAGAGAAATTAAGTACAAAGCTCAAATAAAAAGAACTCAAATAAAAGGCTAAAAGTTACCATTTTTAAAGAACGGTCAGAAAAGTTCACCGGAAAAATTCGCCGGAGGTTCGGCCGGATTTTGGCATTTTGGTCGAACTTGGGCAGCCCTTCGGGAGACCGGGAAGTGGTAGTGGATGAGGTCACTTGGTGGGATAAAGCTAGGTTGGGTGAAGCTAAGCTTGAGTTTCAAAAACCTTGTATATATGTAAGTATATAGAAGAGAGAGAAGGTTTTTGAGAAGAAGTGTGTGTATAGAATTTGAAAGAGATGAAGAGAGAAACTTCTTGAAAAAATCCCAGCAACTTTGTAGCTCTTTATCTTGAAGAAAATCTGGGGGTTTATTTATTGGAGAAGTTGGGTGGATTGAATATTGGAGATTTGAGGAAAATGGATGATGGATGTTGTATGTCACATGGATTGCTGACTTGGAAAGGAGGTTGTATTTATTTGACATAGCCATATAAGACTAACAACTTTATGGGTTCAAAAACTCAGCTGATATATTTGAATAGATATATATTTTCCTTTTCTTTTAATCATTATTTAATCACTTAATTAAGGATTAAACATCATTAATTATGACCACCTTAAAAACTCCTAAATAAATAACATAAAAAATATGATAATTAATTAAATAATATAAAATTAAGTCCTGAAAATTTTGGTTAATATTGGTCAATGGTAACTAGGTCAAACGTGGTCAACTGTGGGACCAACTGCCTCGAAAATTGTGCCCGGACAAAAATTCTCGAAATGTTACGAAATTATTACCACCCTTAGAAAATACCATTTAAATGATCCATACAAAATTTAAATTCATTTTAGAATGTGGAAGTATTTTATCTAAAGTAAAACTGTTCTATCAGCCTTTTCTTCCGAGTAAAAACATCATTGGTCTTGAGATGAAGGAGATGGATCTTTTGACCAAGGTTTTGACTTATATACATACTAGAAATATATTTAATAACATATAAAATATATTTGGATGATAAGAATTGTTTATGAGTATTTTTGAATATTTTTCTCTGATAAATGCTGATTTTATGAAACGGGAGAAAATTACTGTAAGTATACGTGGAATGGGTTATAAGCTTGGATATTAATATTTCAACCATGAATATTAATAAAATTTGAATAAAACTCTTTTTGATTGAGGTAAGAATATATTTTGAGTGAAGAGTGAAATATTTAATATAGCATGAGTCCTCTAAAGAATATTTCTGATATATTCCTTATTCGAGCTTGTTGTCATATTCCTGTTGTAACACAGATCTAAGAAATATCATATATTTATGTTTCTTCTTTGATCATATTGCTATAATTTTGATATTTTGCAAAAATGGAATATCTCTTTAAAGAAATGATTTTGCTATTTTGACTTTTTGACTTGATTTGGATCAATTAAATTCATGTCCTAATGGAGAGGATCTACGTGTTCTTAATTTTATGTTTAATCGTACAAATACCAAAATAAATAATATATCGAAGATATCCTTTCAATCTTCGTCTTTTTGGTATTTGCCAAACAAACATAAAATTAACAGTGTGTGCTTCCCCTTTGTGTATGCATGAATATTTGAAAAATATTTTGCACATAAGACATTTAATTACTTAGAGATTTAATCTCTTTTTTGAGGTCCTGCAAAATACCTTGTTAGATATATCATACAATAATATATTGAAGCACAAGATAGATCCTTATATATAAAAAAGATAGCAATATTTTAAAATTTTTAAAATGAGGGGTCCAATTCTCTTCCCCTTTTGTTTGGTATATGCCAAAAGAGTATGTTATTGCATGCCAAAAAGAGTATAATATTCATATACTTAACATTTAGAAATAAGATACTTATGATATCAAGACATATATGACAATACCATTTTATATATTCATGTCTTTATTTGTTGTTTATCAGTATGATCAGAATGATTATAACACTTGTTATTTTACAGAATATTATAATATAAGTGATTCAATCCAATGCAGTGCTATACAATTATTCTAACTATAAGTTTTTATACCAATAGAGACATTTGTAGTCATGAACAAGCATTGTGATTTAAACAATTGACATTTTAAAGAAGATTTCATTTGCAAGTGAATATATCAATTGTATTATAACTAGAGGTAGTACTAGAATTTTTTTTATCTATGAGTTTTATCGATTGTATTGATAGTAAACAATAGTTCTAGTGATCAACGAGCATTTTTAATAGTTAGTTTCAAAAACGTGTTTATATTGTGCATGTCAACGATTCCAGATTGTGTAATATTCTGTTAAAAGATACTTGATTTGTTTAACACAAACTTGTGATATCTTGTTTTGTATCTGTCTGTCATAAATTTCGAACACAATTGTATTTAGATAATATTAAGACTGAAATGGCAATATTAGTACGAGTTGAATGTATCACGACCTACATTATATGATAGATTACAGTCTCGATCACCTAATACATTCTAGTTGATATGAGTACATTACATTAAGTCTAATAAAATCTAGAGTGTTTGTCACTAAGTGAAAGAACTAATACCAAGGCAGTTACAGATTCGAGCACCTAATACAATCTATATTCGCCAATTGTACTAAACAAAGAATATTTATTGATACAAATTTGTTCAAGTCCAGAAATTATACACATAATACTTCCTAATACATTCTACTATAGCCTTTTAAACCGAAAAATACAAGAGTTGAATACATTTTGTGTCACAGACTATCAATGCAAATTTATATAATTGAGAATCTAATACATCCTAACATTGATCCTTTGTAATCAAATTAGGAAGCTTACAACTTATAACAGAGTACACTTGTTAGGAATATA
Organism: Apium graveolens; assembly: GCF_009905375.1. Lineage (NCBI taxonomy): Eukaryota > Viridiplantae > Streptophyta > Magnoliopsida > Apiales > Apiaceae > Apium > Apium graveolens. The sequence continues at coordinate 19,552 of NW_027417322.1, read as the reverse complement.
TGTGCATTAGTTTGATGATATGTTTAACAAAACACTTAAGTAGAAATCTAGTGTTTGTAGCCTCAACGGATAAGACCACTTTGGCTATCCGTTGATGGTGTAGCTTTACTTAGAAATAAGTCTAGTGTTGTAGCACATTTCAGTCTCTGAATTTGAGATATAATTCTTAAATGTTGAGGGAAATTATAAGTCATGGTGACTACTAAAGGATATGCAGATAGGAAGGCCAATTGTAAATATTTCATGCCTTGTAATTTCGTATAAATAAAATGGTGTCAACGGATAACTTAAAGACCTTCAACGGATGAGAAACAAAGCTTCAACGGATGTCTCTAAAGCTTCAACGGATAACATCCTTCAACGGATGAATGCATCAACGGATAGAGCTTCAACTGCTAACACATCAACGGATAAAGCCATCAACGGATGAAGGCTTCAACGGATGTTCTGTTAAATAGCAGTTGACAAGTGGTAGTTGTACCTACAAACAGAGGCACATGGGTTGACAGAGACAACTGAGATATGGTAGCCTATTTCAGGAACATCAGAAAAAGCAACTGTTCAACGGATAACTTAAAGACCTTCAACGGATGAGAAACAAAGCTTCAACGGATGTCTCTAAAGCTTCAACGGATAACATCCTTCAACGGATGAATGCATCAACGGATAGAGCTTCAACTGCTAACACATCAACGGATAAAGCCATCAACGGATGAAGGCTTCAACGGATGTTCTGTTAAATAGCAGTTGACAAGTGGTAGTTGTACCTACAAACAGAGGCACATGGGTTGACAGAGACAACTGAGATATGGTAGCCTATTTCAGGAACATCAGAAAAAGCAACCGTTCTACTCTAGTATAAAGAGGCAATAGTCAACAATGCACTGGAGTAAAATGGAGAAGAAACAAGTGGAGAACTTATTTTATTATTGTACTTTTTATCTTTGTCTTCACTTGTAAACTTGGTGTTATATAAACCAAGTAGCAGCTAGTAATTAGAATAGAATTTTTCCAGAGCTGTTTAGAAAAATCTTGAGAAAAATTATCTAGTTTGTACTAGGATGCAGCTGTGATCAACTTCTTGAATCACAGATTTTCTGAAATACCATCTCTGGTGGAACAACAAATCCACCAGAAAAGTTTTTAAGGTCTTTTGTCTTCTGTACTTTTGTGCTTGAATATATATATATATCTGTATTAGCTTAAAGCAATTCACACACTTGTTTATCTTAAACACACAGCCTTTGAAACTGCTCAAAACTTGAAAAAGTTTTGAGATTTACATTCAACCCCCCTTCTGTAAATCTCATTGTTAGTTCACTAGGAATAACAATTGGTATCAGAGCAGGCTCTTGACACACAAAGAGTTTAAAGTTCTTGGAAACTAACAAAGATGAGTAAGAAGGATATTGGAGTAAAAATCCCAGTTCTTGACAAAGACAGTTATCACCATTGGAAGGTGAAAATGCACCTTCATCTACTCTCCCAAGATGAAGGTTATGTAAACTGCATTGAGAATGGTCCTCACATTCCCCACAAAGTAGCCACAGTTGCTACAGCCACAATTGTTGTTGGTCAATCCATTCCAAAACCTAGAGCAGAATGGACAATGGAAGACACGGAAGAAGTCCACAAGGATAAGAAGGCTATGAACATTTTGTTTAATGGTCTTGACAAGGATATGTTTGATAATGTGATAAATTGCACAACTGCCAAAGAGGTTTGGGACACAGTTCAGCTACTGTGTGAAGGTACAGAACAAGTAAAAGAAAACAAAATGCAGCTTCTCATTCAACAGTATGAGTATTTTCATTTTGAAGAAAATGAATCTTTAAATGACACATTCAATAGATTTCAAAAGTTGTTGAATGGACTGAAGCTGTATGGTAGAGTGTACCAGGTGAAGGATTCAAATCTTAAATTTTTAAGATCCTTGCCAAAGGAATGGAAACCCATGACTGTCTCCTTGAGAAACTCTAAAGGCATGACTCCTTATCAGTTGTTCAAGAGAAGAAAACCAACTCTAAACTTTCTTCATGTCTTTGGATGTAAATGCTTTATACTGAGAAATCAATCTGACCATAAAGGGAAGTTTGATGCAAAGGCTGATGAAGGGATATTTGTTGGTTACTCAGCTGGAAAATCTTATAGGGTCTACAATCTAAGAACCAACATTGTTATGGAATCTGTGCATGTTGTGTTTGATGATAAAAAGATTGATGGACTAACAGATGAGGGACACCATGAGAAACTTAAATTTGACAACATTGAGATATATTGTGATGATAGTGAAGAGGAGACTGATGGAGATGACACTTCAAAAGGGATTCAAAACATGCCCTTGGATAATGCACAAAATTCTGCATCCGTTGATAGAGGCAATGCAGTATCCGTTGAAAGACATAGTGCATCATCCGTTGAAGTACAAAATGAAGCATCCGTTGATCATAGTTCATCAACGGATAATCGATTTACATCATCAGTTGATAAAACTCCAAGTTCCCTGCAAAGGACCAACAACTCAGGGGGAGTTTCAACTAATCAACACTCTGTCTCACATCATGACAATACTGAGGCCACCTCATCTAGAGTATATCTTCCACCTCAAAGGAAATGGACCAAGAATCATCCCTTTGAACTGATCATTGGTGATGCATCATCTAAAGTGCAAACAAGAAAAGCTACTCAAGATGAATGTCTGTATAGTAGTTTTCTATCTCAGGAGGAACCTAAAAAAGTGGAAGAAGCTTTATTGGATCCAGATTGGATATTAGCTATGCAGGAAGAGCTGAACCAATTTGAGAGAAACAAAGTTTGGAAGCTGGTACCCAAACCAAAGAACAAGAGTCCTATTGACACAAAATGGGTATTCAGAAACAAGATGGATGAAAATGGCATTGTCATAAGGAATAAAGCCAGATTGGTTGCTAAAGGCTATTCTCAACAAGAGGGAATAGATTTTGATGAGACATATGCTCCTGTTGTAAGACTTGAAGCCATCAGAATTTTTCTAGCCTATGCAGCCCATGCCAATTTCAAAGTCTATCAAATGGATGTCAAGAGTGCATTTCTAAATGGGAAATTGGAGGAAGAAGTTTATGTAAGTCAACCTCCAGGGTTTGAAGATCCAAATTTTCCAGACTATGTGTATTATCTGTTGAAAGCACTCTATGGACTGAAGCAAGCACCTAGAGCCTGGTATGAAACCTTATCAAAATTCCTTTTGGAGAATCACTTCACTAGAGGTACTGTTGATAAAACTCTCTTCTTTAGGAATGTTAATGGCTCTAGTATACTTGTTCAAATTTATGTAGATGACATAATATTTGGATCTACAGATGATAAGCTTTGTAAAAAGTTTGCTAAGCTAATGCAAAGTAATTATGAAATGAGCCTGATGGGAGAACTAACATATTTTCTTGGTTTACAAGTTAAACAAGTTAGTGATGGAATTTTCATTAGTCAAACTAAATATATTTATGATCTTTTAAAGAAGTTTGACTTAATAGAATGTTCATCTGCAAAAACTCCCATGGCCACTGCCATCAAACTTGAATTAAATAAGACTGAAAGGTCTGTGGACATTACAAGTTATAGAGGCATGGTTGGTTCACTTTTATATTTAACTGCCAGTAGACCAGATATAATGTTTTCTATATGTCTCTGTGCTAGATTTCAAGCTGGCCCTAAAGAATCTCACTTAGTAGCTATTAAAAGAATTTTCAGATATCTCAAGGGGACTCCAAATCTAGGAATTTGGTACCCTAGAGAGTCTGGTTTTGATCTAATTGGCTACTCAGATACAGACTATGCAGGTTGCAAAATAGACAGGAAAAGTACAACAGGCTCCTGCCAATTCCTGGGAAACAAGCTTGTATCGTGGTTTAGCAAAAAGCAAAATTCAGTCTCTACTTCTACAGCTGAGGCTGAATACATTGCTGCTGGAAGTTGCTGCTCTCAAGTGTTATGGATGAGGAATCAACTCCTTGATTATGGACTACATGTTGATAGAATTCCTATTTTTTGTGACAACACAAGTGCCATAGCCATAACAGAGAATCCTGTGCAGCACTCAAGGACCAAGCACATTGATATCAAGTACCACTTCATTAGGGAACATGTGATGAAAGGTACAGTGGAACTTCATTTTGTTCCAAGTGAACAACAAATTGTAGACATATTTACCAAGCCACTTGATGAATCAACATTCACAAGATTGGTAAGTGAGCTAGGTATGCTTAATTACTCTTAAAATTCATGTCCTTATTGCAATTTGAATTGAAGCCTGAAATGTATTAGCTGCAAGAACAAATTTGATTTTTAACATAGATTATTCCATCAACGGATATTCCCTATCCGTTGAAAGTCAAAATTGTTCTGTCAACGGATGTTCATTATCCGTTGAAAGTCATATACATTTCTGGAATTTTTATCCGTCAACGGATAAAACTGAAGTGCTCTTCAACGGATGACAGTTTACCTTATCCGTTGAAATATCACATCAGTCGATTCAAGTGTTTCACAGCCGTTGATTATATTGTCTTAACCGTTGATACTCATACATACAGCTGTATGTATTTGTTTTAAAGGTAGTTTTCAGAATACTTACAGTTTATTCTTAAACGGCTGAAATTCACTTACACATATTTATTGTTTAATCTCTTATTTATATTTATTTTTTTTGAGAAAGTATATAAGCCCTTCTGATTTTTCATTTTTACTTTACGCTTTCTTGAAATTTCAAAGCTTTTACCATTTTCTCTCTGCAAAACCTTCAAGTTATTCTCTGTAATTTCTACTCACAACAATGACACCAGTAGTAAAGATTATGTCTCAATCTGGGTTCATCTATAAGAAGAACAATTTCATAGTTTTGGTAGAAAAGAATGAAGCCCACTCAGATCATCACAAAATGATGGACTTCATCAAAAACTGTAAACTTAGCTATGCAATGCTGGAAGCCCCAACGATTTACTGTGAAGTAGTTGAGGAGATTTGGACAAATGCTGAGTTCAACTCCATAGATATGACTATCTCCTTCACTCTCAAAGGTAAAAATCACTATATTAACTGTGATGACTTACTAGCATGTTTTAAACTACCTGAGAACAATGCCATGACACCACACACTGATAATGATGTATCCAGCATGTTAGATTCCATAGGTTATTCTCTTAACTCTGCTAGTTTAGGGAGTATTAAAAGAAAAGGCCTTAGGAAAGAATGGAGTTTTCTTGGGGATGCCTTTATCAAGGTTTTCTCTGGGAAAATTAGCAATTTTGACGCCATAACTTCATCTCTTGTTAATATGCTCTATATGCTTGTTTCTGATAGGTATTTTAATTTTAGCAACTATGTTATGCTAGAATTGGGTACTAGATTAGGTAACAAAGCTAATAGACCTAATAACATCTATTATGCTAGATTCTTTATGTTACTGGCTAACCATGTTGCTGAAGGTTTGGTCATTACGAATGAGAATAATAAACTCAAGTGCTGGGCACAAGAGAAAAGAGTTCTTGCAGATTTATTGAGAATGGATCTCAACAGCAGTGTGCCATTGGTATATTTACCAATCATGAATGCACCTCAGGTAGGTGAGGTAATTGCTTCTACAACTCCTACTTCTTCCAACCCCTCTATTTCTTTATCTTCTAGTGTGGCCATGGAATCTGTGACAATGCCCCAACAGATTCCTACCAAGGTCACCAAAACTAAACTTTCAAAATCAAAGACAAAGAAAACCACCTCTGTTGTTTCTCAAAAGACAACAGTTGTAACACCTACCATTAACCCTGAGGGGAGTGAACAGGGTGTGAGTGGTGAGGGGAGGGGTGAACATCAAAGAAACCCCCAGGATAAGGAAGGAGAGAAAAGTGCTTCCCAAGCTAGCCAAGCCACAGTTTCTCAAAAAGCTGTGGTGGTTGAAAAGGTTACTAGCATATCCCTAGCTGCATCCTCCCAAAAGGATGTAACTATTGAAAATAGTTCCCAACCAGGAACACACAAACGAGGGAGGGACACTAAATCCAAACACTCACCAACAAAAGCCTTTATTAGAAGAAAGAGAGCTAGAACCCAATCTTCTACACAGGGTGCACACACTGCACAGATACATCCATCTGTATCTATGCCTTCTCAAACTCAGTTTGATGTGGCTCCAACAAATGTGGAGTCACAGCCCCATTCTCTCACAATTAACACACATCAATCACCACACACTTCTTTACCATCTCTAGATGTGGATATGTTATTCCCATCAATTCCTGATTCTCCCTCTTTACAACTCAGGGAGGAGCCCCACTCAAATACAGGTGATCATCATCTTTTAGATGATTTGTTGGATCACCCGCAAATTCTTTCAGATGTAATTGAAGGATCTGTGTCACCAAAACTCATATCAATCTACACAGATTCAACAGTTATATCACTTTCAATTTCTACTTCTTTTCCTTCATCAACGGATATCACTCATCCGTTGACAAGTGGTTGTTCTTCAACGGATAAGCTTAACAGCAGTTATCCGTTGATACCATCAGTTTCACCTTCAACGGCTATTCCTCATCCGTTGATAGTCTCTACACACACAACTGAAACAATTCCAAGTGTAGAAGACTTGATTACTATACAATCACTTCTAGGACTGAGGGAAGGGAGTGACAATTTGAGTGAGAGGCTGGGTTGCTCCCAGGCAAAAGGAGAGATTGAGAGCTCAAATATGCATGCTATTTCTTCCAGCATGGCAAAAGAAAGTGAGAGGAGTACCACCTTAGTAGGTGAAGGTGAGGGAGTGAGTTGTGTGAGCCAGGGGGAGCCCCTGATGCAAGAACATAGAGAAAATGAGAGAAAGGCAGGTACAGCAGATATAAGGATGGATCCAGCCATTGCTAGTGAGTCAATGATTATGAATGATGCTGAAAAGGAAAGACAATTTCAGCAACATTACAAAGCTGTAATTGATAACATTTCCTTGGATGCTGACACTTTTACTCATCCTGTTTCAGCCTATCAAGTATTGGCTGCACAGGGCAATGTGGAGGCAGAAAAGACACTACATCTAGTACATACAACAGCATCTCTTCAAAGGGACAAAACTGCTATTAACAAGATGCCTTCAACAGCTGGTGAGTCATTTGAAGAATTTGGAGTAAATTCTGATGATGATGACTTTGTTTCTTCTGATGGAAGCATGAACTTAGGGGGAGATGAAGGCCCTAGTTCTATTCCAAATCTACCTGAATGGGCTTTCACAAAGGAGTCTACAACAGGGCAATTCAATGTCTCCTTAGTCAAACAAATCAGTACTATCAAACAGGCCATTCAGAAAACTTCTCATGCTGGTACAAAGGCTATCCTTACAGCTCACTTGGACTCACTGCATCTCATGAAGTTGCAGCAAGTAAGACAGAATATGAGTGTGGATGAACTCAGAAAGGATATTGCTGACTTGAAATCCTACAATTCTGAAAAATTGGATTCAGTCATGCACTTTGGTACAATGCAGGACATTTTGTTGAGATTGAAAAAGGAATCACATACTGAAAAGAGGCTGGCCAAATTGGAAGACAGAGTTCAAGTTATTGAAGATTTTGTGGCCACCATTCTTCACAACCAACAATCTCAAACAAATCTACTTATGCAGCTGGCAAAAGCACAGGGCTTGACCCCTCTCCTTGATGATAACAAAAAGGGGGAGAGTAAAAGGGAAGGGGAAGGAGAGCCATCTACAAAAATCCAAATATCTAAAGTGCTAGTTCCTGCCATCACTACTTCTCCAATCATTCAAATCAAAGGAAAGCCTGATGGAATTGATTTAATCCAGCTAGCAGCAGCTGAAATTCAAGTGAAAGAGCAAAGGAGGAGAATTGATGAAAGGATGCAACAGCTGTTTGGCTCAACACAAGATAAATCAATATCTGTGAAACATAGCACAAAGGTTGAACCAATCAATATGGAGCAAAAGCCAGAAAGGAGAAATAAGGTTGGAGAGACTTCTTTCAAAAATCTAAAACCTATGGTTCTCAAGCCCAACACCAGATCCAGCAAGGACTCCACAAAGAACCCTCTAGACTTTGCTCAGATGAAAGAAGTGGACTTTCCTCTTCCAAAGCCTGATGAAGACAAAGTTTTGGGTACAAGCATCATAAAACACAAGGAGACCATGGATGAGACAGTAAGGAGAAACATGGCTATTATCTTTAGAGAGGGAAAGAGCATATGTGTGATGCAAGGACATCCCAAATTCTCAATAGCCAAGAGGGAAGAAACCAAAAGGTTAAAGAAAGAAGCTGAAAAACTCAAGGCTGACAAAAGAGCACAAGCAAAGCTTGAACAAAAGCTAAAGTCAAGTCTAGTTGAAAATGAGAAAGGAATTGAAGTCAGGGGTGAAGACAAGATTGCAAACTTAGATGAGGTTTTTGGGAGTATATTTGGTGAAAGCATGGAAGAAAAAGAGGAATGGCAAAAGGGAAACAGAAGAAAGGCCAAGGCACATAGAAGGAGTGAAGGCAACACTGAAGAAACTAAATCTCTACCTTCCATACCTGAACCCTTTGTTGCTGATCCCACTATAAACATCCATGGTGAACCAATCATCCCAAAAGAGGAACCTATTGATTGGGACACCATCAATTTGCCTACCTTTTTAACCACTCTTCCACTACCAAAGAAACAGAAAAGAAAATCCAAATCTACACCTCCCCTAAACTCTAAGAAATTCACTCAAAAACATAAACCTAACCCTAAGCCACCCATTTCTAAAGATGATTATGTTCACATCTGTGACATAAAATAAATTTCAGACATTGAACTCTATCTGGATGAGCTGGAGGATGTAAGGGAAATTGCTGCTTACAGACAGCTACCAGAGAGATTGGTGTTCAGATACAAAGGAGCTGGGGAAAGAACATGGCCTCTCTACAGGATTCTGAATGAAGGCTACTCTACCTTGATCAGAGTCTTTTCAGCCATACAAAAGGATTCTGGCTTTACCAGGACTGCCAAGACTGAAATTCTCAACAAGATTGCCAACATAAGGAAAACTTGGAGGGAGCCCAATGCTTTGCCCAGAACCTTACTCATTCAAGAAAGGGGAACTACAATTCACAAATCACCTCATTGGTTGATGGAATTCAGAGATGATAAAGGAGTCAGAAGATTTTTCAGACTTGAAGACCAACTCAAGATTGCCAGCAATGAAACTCTCAAAGAAATGCAATCTAAGTTGGATATCAGTGATGAAGATGAAGCTGAATTCTTCAGACAACTCCAACTCCAAATTGAGGAAAATGACAAAGGGCTAGGAAAGAAAACCAGGGATCAAAGAAGAAAAAGATGATTTGCTCAGCTAGAGGAGCACCCTTGGAAACACTGTAAATCTTCAATTACCTTCTAGTACATACACTTTTGCAGCACTTTTAAATTTCTACTTAGTTTCAGTTCATATATTTGTTAAGTGTTTTTGTTATCATCAAGTTAACCTTGAATTTATGTCTACAATTCTGATAGACATAAATAGGGGGAGATTGTTAGGAATATATGTGCATTAGTTTGATGATATGTTTAACAAAACACTTAAGTAGAAATCTAGTGTTTGTAGCCTCAACGGATAAGACCACTTTGGCTATCCGTTGATGGTGTAGCTTTACTTAGAAATAAGTCTAGTGTTGTAGCACATTTCAGTCTCTGAATTTGAGATATAATTCTTAAATGTTGAGGGAAATTATAAGTCATGGTGACTACTAAAGGATATGCAGATAGGAAGGCCAATTATAAATATTTCATGCCTTGTAATTTTGTATAAATGAAATGGTGTCAACGGATAACTTAAAGACCTTCAACGGATGAGAAACAAAGCTTCAACGGATGTCTCTAAAGCTTCAACGGATAACATCCTTCAACGGATGAATGCATCAACGGATAGAGCTTCAACTGCTAACACATCAACGGATAAAGCCATCAACGGATGAAGGCTTCAATGGATGTTCTGTTAAATAGCAGTTGACAAGTGGTAGTTGTACCTACAAACAGAGGCACATGGGTTGACAGAGACAACTGAGATGTGGTAGCCTATTTCAGGAACATCAGAAAAAGCAGCCGTTCTACTCTAGTATAAAGAGGCAATAGTCAACAATGCACTGGAGTAAAATGGAGAAGAAACAAGTGGAGAACTTATTTTATTATTGTACTTTTTATCTTTGTCTTCACTTGTAAACTTGGTGTTATATAAACCAAGTAGCAGCTAGTAATTAGAATAGAATTTTTCCAGAGCTATTTAGAAAAATCTTGAGAAAAATTATCTAGTTTGTACTAGGAAGCAGCTGTGATCAACTTCTTGAATCACAGATTTTCTGAAATACCATCTCTGGTGGAACAACAAATCCACCAGAAAAGTTTTTAAGGTCTGTTGTGTTCTGTACTTTTGTGCTTGAATATATATCTGTCTGTATTAGCTTAAAGCAATTCACACACTTGTTTATCTTAAACACACAGCCTTTGAAACTGCTCAAAACTTGAAAAAGTTTTGAGATTTACATTCAACCCCCCTTCTGTAAATCTCATTGTTAGTTCACTAGGAATAACAACACTTACCTTTAGTGTTATATATTTTACTGGGATGGTTTGTACATTATTTTGTATGTGTATTATAGACAAGACATAGAAGAGATAGTATATTTCTTACCTTTTATAACTTTAAAATAAACTCTCCCTGGAATGCATTGTACTGGACTTGCCATTCCTTTACATTGTGAGGTTCCCAGTGATGTATACATTTCCTGAAAGTTAGTTTGACAAAGAATACAACTGCCAGCAATGTATATCTGTTAGCTGTAGTTATAATGTACTGAATTATCTTAAGATATATTTATAAGTGAATCAATACAAGCAAAGTAATTGACATTTAGTGAGTCAGGATGTCATAGAAGAAGAACAAGATATATCAGTTTAGTTTAAAAGATTTTATCAGTTATGAATCTTGCAGAAAATTGATATTTCAAATGTATATAATGTCAGAAATCATAACATGGTATAATTCAGAATTTGACTTGGTTCCTGCATATACATTTTAAGATAAGAATTCGTAGTTATTAATTAGAATCAAGATACACTAACAGGTCATGATATATATAATCAAAAGTGTTCTCAATAATCAGTGCGGTTCACTGATTATTTAGAACAGAAACCTTAACCTGTTTAAAGTTATTACAAACCAGAGCAGTGCATACACTTCTAATCATCCAAGATCATAAGTCAGAATATAAGCATTACAAACCAGCATTGAATTACAACATAGAGAATAAACTTAAACAACAACAAGGCAGTGCAGAATAGCAAGCACCAAGCACAGAAGAACATAACAGAATCCATCACATAACAAACTCAAGCAATCACATTTCCATCAGTACCACAGATAAAAACCAAATCAGGCAAGTTATCAATCAGTTGACCTCTAGCACCCACATTAACTTCTTCTAACTCATGAATCATAGCAGTGTTATCATTCATAGGGACTTGAAAGGAATTAACAATATTTTGATCAGTCATGCAAGGATTTCCTAGAATAGATGCAGCCAAATGCTCTAAATATGCAATCTTATGTTTGAAAGAGGCAGTGAGACTTTCTAATTCTCCTACTTTTTCTTTAATCTCATTGTTTTCTTCCTTAACCCTCTTAAGTTCAAGTTTTAACTCTTAAAACATGGTTTTGAAAGACTCAAACTTAGAAAGAAAAACATCTCCCTCTCTTACGAATTGAGGAATAACTGTGCGAGTTGCCTCTTGAGGCTCACAGTGCATCAGGGGCACTTGTGGCCTAATGTGTTCATTAGTGATATGTGAATCATCAATATTAGAGAAAGATGTAGGCATGTTAATGTTGCAGAGTGTAAAGAAAGAAGAGATTACCATATCATAAGGCATATAATCTATAAAATGTGCATTGATCATGTTTAGAAGAATCACATAAGAAATACTGAAGTGGATTTTGTTAGTGCAGAGAAGATACATGATTTTCATATCAAAAAAATCAAAGTACTTACTTTGCTTTGGTTTTGGCATAACATTTGCCCTAATAATTAGAGCAAGATGTTGAACGGTGCCAGTGAAGTGATTGAAATGAATGCCACAGTTAACATCACAAAGACCATCAAGAATATCAGATTTATAAAAAGTGCCTAGCATTAGTTCAAATTCAGATTTGTTGAAAACAAACAAATAGAAGATATCCTCATAAGGCAACTCACACAAATTCAAAGGTAAATGCAGTGCCCTATTAATGCTTTTGTTATCAACACAAATGACCTTTTTTGTTGACTCATGTAGTAAAATGCAATATGCCATCTAGCCCTTTTATGATATTCATGTTACAATAAAACTCTACCATGAAATGTGTGCAGTAGTGCTTACCTAAGTTATACATGAGACCATCCCACCTAGCCCTTCTAATTATAAACTCTACTTCACCCTTCACATTAACCCAAGTGCTAGGTTGGACATTTTTGATAAGTTCAAGGAACTTTTTGGAGTTTGAAGGGTTTGATTATTTTGGAGGAGGGGGCTTTGGTGTGTTCATGGTGGGTGTGCTTTTTGGATCTTGTCTTAGGTTGGCCTTTCTAGTGTAAACTTTGGCTTACAAAGGTTTAGGAGGTTTAGGGTTAGGGGATTGAGGGTTTTGATATTTTCTGCTTTGATAGAAAGGGATTGTATGGTCCTTATATCCCTTTCTAAATTATCTTGGAGGGAAGTGTCTTTTATGATAATGTCTAGGAAGAGAAGAAGGAACTGTTTTGAATGAGGAGGCTTTGTGATGGTGAAACTGATTTTTCTCCATATCTTCAAGAAGATATGGATTTTTAATCAGTGGTCTAGGCTTTGGATAGTATGGACTGGCATCAGGATTCATGTTGCAAGTGAAGTGGAGTTCAGTGTGTTGAGTTTGTGTGAATGCAACATGTAAAGTATATGCATATATATAGCCATTTAACACAGATGCAAAATTATTTTGAAAAATTATAATTTTTTTAAAAACATTTTACTGTTCATGAACAGTGAAGACCATTTAATGCATGCATGGCTGTGATATACAATAGTCCAAACCTATAATGTAGATAAATCCTAGGATGATGTGTATCAATGAGTGATGTAATGTAGCACATATACACAGATGCATGGACCAATACACAGCAGAGAATATAGAATGTGTTTATTCTTTGTTAATGTTCCCCTTTTAGAAAACAGAATATTGCAGAAGTATAGATTTTTGAAAACAGTGTGACATAAAGTTGATTTCCTAGTTTACTCTATCACATACAACCTGTACTACAAGTACAAGTGCATTTAAGGTAGTTGTTATGTGTGATGTGAGTTTGAAAGCAAAGCTGTGTTTTTAATGTAAATATAGAAAATCTATTACATTTATTTCTCAAGGTGAGTGTATCATGTGTATCACAGAATGCAACATAAAGAATGTAAGATGCATTTAATCACTTTAACATTTATCACTCAATCATTTAACATTTAAACATTTGCAACATTTATTTCATGTGACGGCCTCAACCCCGGGGTCAGGAGTTGACGTCACCAAACACAATTATCAAAATATAAACAATAAGATTATTATTAATATATACTAACTTGACCCCAAACCAAGATCTGATCCAGGTTCAAGTATGATTCAGGTTCATATTAACCATTTATTCAATATCTAACACACTCTACCTTTGTCCAGCAACTCATCAGACCTCATGGTTTGATACAAACTACCTCAGGGAGCCGGGTCCTGAAGGGGCGGGAACACGGGTATGTCTGACAGGTCTTCTAGGCATCTGTGATATATACATAATAGTTTGCAAGGGTGAGCATAATCGCTCAGCAGTATCAACATATAAATAACGGAATAAAAACAGTAATGTAAACAATAGTTATAACAGAGCTATAATCCTGTCTACAACATTATATAATAAAAATCTGAGATAACTGGATATCACTGACTAGCATGCTTATCAAAATAAGTAGTAATGTGCTGTGTAAGTACCAGAGTCCAATTTTAGCATGCTATTCACATTTATAAAACCGTTGTATCAACTACTTATACCCTTATGGGAATCACAAATCCAAATCAGATACGTAACGGATATGTGAAGATAGCTGATCAGGCTATCAATACTAGACAGCTCTAACTGCCATCCCATTTACCTGTTCCAGAACTCAGAGACTAGCTAGGTCTCTGACCTGCTGGACTAATCGGTTATAGGGTGCGCGCAACCGAATTAGCCTCTTACGCCACCTTAACAGGCCTACTCTGGCCCCTATGTATCCCATATCTTACCGTTTTATCCAGTTTTCAAAACACTTGTACCTATCTCATTTTCAAAATCATTCATTTTACCAGCACACATATAAAATCCAGTTCGCAAATCACTTCATTCGAGATAGGTACCTTTCGAAGTTACTTTTCCCCAAAACAGGTTGAAAACAGTGATTTATAACTACAGGGGATACGTAACTTAAAAACGTTTCTGTTCCATTACAAGAATAAAATATTTAGCTATTTATATGTACTAAACCATAAAAGAATGGTCAGGGGTACTTGCCTTGCAATGCTTTACAAACCCTAAGTAGCTTTCATGCTGACTTCGGTCCTGGGGAAACTCGACTGGGATCTACAAATACAGAGTACCCTAATCAGTTATACTGACATGCTTGATATCCTCAAATCCTAATAACCCAATCTGATAACCCAACTCGTATAATTATTATACACATAAACACGTAATCATGTAATCCGAACACATATAGGGGTAACACGTATAACATAAATACATACGTTTTAAAAATATATTTTTAGAAAATTTTGGCAGCAACTCCTTTGTTTATAAGCCTACCCGTCGATTACAATCGACGTCAACAATCACAACAATCCACAACATCAAGTTCATCCTTCTCATATCACCTATACCACAACACAATTCGTAATTAACTATTTAAGTCCGAAAATATTTTACGTAAAATATTTTATTTATTTATAAAATTTAGGACTCAAAACAACGTCATCACCGTCCACTGTCGACTCACCGAAGTTCATCGTCAACGGAGGTATAATTTATTGGTGCCCGTTATATTACGGGTTTCCAAATAAATTACGCCGATTAAAATAATTCTTTCTCAACCAAAAGTTTTTATTTCACGAATATTAATCATTCATTTTTCCTGCAGAAAAAGGAAAATAGAAATTAAAATTATAATAATCAGCCCACTGCAGAAATTTGGCCCAACAGTCGAGCCCAACAACATCATAGCCCAACTGCAAGGCCCAAGTCCAAAAACACAGCCACCACTGCCACCGCACACACAGCCTCACGGCCGGCGCGCACACACGCACACAGCACGAACCACACACACATCACAAAACACACACACACATATCAAAAAATACACACACACACACAACACAGACGCGCACACACACTTCCGGCCACCTAGCCGGAATTTACGCGGCGGCAACCGGAATCAACAACAACAACAAAGAGGAGAAACAAGGAACTAAGCATCCATTCTCAACTGACTACATGCATATATACATATATATACTCACAATCAATTAAGCACAGAACCGAGCACCAATCAGAAAAAGGAACAAGAACAGCGGCGGCAAAACTCACCGGAAACGGTAGAGAAACATAGGAACAGAGACGAAGAAGGAACACGAAGGAGGAGGGAGGAGAAACAATCAAAGAAACGAAGCAGGGAGAGGGAGAATCGAGAGAATTCGAGAGATACGGCCGAGAGCAAAGAGAGATTGATGTTCATGAATTAATATGACAGCCACACGTGTCCTGTAAAACAGGATACGTGTTAATTTATTAACACGTGTCCCTGAATTCCCGGAACCCAATTTTAATCCCGACTTCACATTTTTTTAGCAATCAATGTATATTTGAAAACGTATCAAAATAAATCCCAACTAGTCTGAAAAGATCATAAATATTCCGAAATAATTAAAAACATAGTTTTTGAATTTTTTAAAACAATTTCTAAGGCGCACATTTATACCCGCTTTTAACAAATAACGAAACGACGCGCGGGTGAAACGAATCCCGAAAATTTCTAAAATAATTTTAAAATTCTCAGAATAATATGAACTTAATAAAATATGAGTTTCATAATTTTTGAAGATTTCCTAAATTAAATATGGATTTTACAAATAAACGCAATCAGAAAATCATTTAAAGATGAATAATTAATGAAATATTGATTTCTCAATTTTATAAAGTCCTAAAAATAATTATTGAAATTATAAAATTGTAAAACCAATTTTAGAAACAATCCAAATATTTATGGAATTAAAACTATAATAAAATTACTTTTACAAGCGAAATAAAATCGTATAACTCAATAATAAATCACACAATCCAATCCCACATATCAACAGATCATAAATAAATAAATAATAATAATCAATAACTACTGCCAAAATCAATACACACATTTATTTAATTGTTTATTCTACTATTACACTCTTAGATATTAGAAATAAAAAGAAAAATACATGAGTCATTATATTTCATACCACATTTATATCAGATAGCAATTAATGATATTTAATAGGTTAACACAGATTTTTGCTGGTAGAACCTAGATTTCTAAGTGGCCATTGATCACAACAGTGATGCAGATACAAGGTTGCTCAAGGCCTCCTTGTCAGGCCTTACTGTGAGGGTTGTGTGTGTTTGTGCAATTGTTTACTAATCATAAACTATATTTAAAGCTTGCACGAAACTGATTATGCTGATAAGTATTTAAGAATATAGATAACATAATCAACTATCATAACTGAAGTTAGCATAATACAACAAATAACTATTGACTCTATAAGTATAAGTTTTTATTGAACTTATGAATTCTATTATACTTATAGATAAATAGTGAATTTTTTTTAAGCAATGATTCACGGAACTGATTATCACAGAGATAGAGTATATTATTACACACTTAATTCTTTGAGAATTATAGACAAATTCGTTAAGATTGATTACTGTAACTGATTAATATGATAATAACTTTTATTTCAAATAACAGGAACACATATACACATAGTAGTAAGTAATGACAGATATATTGATTAAACAATTATATTATATCATTAAAGACTAGTTTATGTATTACAAATCACCAGATATATAGATTTAAACAACAGTTATCAGTCCAAGCATATTCTGAATTATTAGTGTATAATACTCTGTGATATTACTTTCACTTTATTTATCCAATCTGTTTGTCTTGTATTAGATCTAGATAAATAGCACATTCACAGTGTAAATCACTTATTCAATCACAGAGACTTAATTAACACTTTTGGGATTATAAAAATCCCAATTAGATGACTAATTTAAGTAAATACTATTTTAATTAATTAAGTAACAAGTCAGATAAGCATTTACTTATACAACCAAATCAATTTTTATCTTTAAGAAGAATGATGTTCTTATGAATCATTCAGATTATTCATTTTTAAAGACTCTATAGACTCAAAACATCAAAGTCTGGTTGATTAAATCAAACAGTTAACCAATTTATAGTTCCTTCTCTATTAGTTCTTTTTACAGATTACTTTATTTTAATAAACTATATGATTTACTGATTTTAAGCACAACCAGTAAGCAGAAAGATTAACACAAAACATTTTACGCAAAAGTCAATCAATTAATCTGTAATGTACCTGATTCAAGGTTCACAGCAATAGTCAAAATCTTATTATTATATCAATACCAACATTTCCATCAATTAAACTTCAAATGCCCTGAATTTTAGACTCAAATAATCGACAGTCACCAAGTAGATACATTAATATGAACCAAATAACCATATCAAGGTTAAAAACAAAGAAACTGCCCCTGATTAAGA
Source organism: Apium graveolens (assembly GCF_009905375.1). NCBI lineage: Eukaryota > Viridiplantae > Streptophyta > Magnoliopsida > Apiales > Apiaceae > Apium > Apium graveolens. The sequence continues at coordinate 1,651 of NW_027417322.1, read as the reverse complement.
CTCTTATAACAACAGCCATCAATTAATCATACTACTATGAATCAATTAATTCTATTAAGGTTAAAATTACCCTTAATTAAAACTCTCATATGCAACAAATGCCAATTAATCATAGATGTACGAATCACACATCAAATTCAATCAAGAAATCCAATTAACAATTAATTCGAGATAGAACTAAACTGATTATTTACTCACCTGTGCTTGAGACCTAGCCAAGTACTCAGGTCTTACCTCGCGACTGAGTCAACTTCCGGGTTTGTGAATTGAAGCCGCATGCAACCGTTTTTCTTCGAATATTTGACTGGATTAAGCTTTCCAGGTCTTCTCCTGTTCTAAAACTTAAACAAATAGGTTAGGGTTTTCAAAATCAACTAAAAACAATAAAAGATAAGTGTGTGTTTGTTTTTATGTGAACAATATATGTTCGATTCGATGTTTTCTCAGCAATTTATGTAGAAAAGATGATTGAATTCATCGGAATCGTTTTGATTTAACCAATCCAACAACTATTTTCATCAAATCTTTCAGAGATACGATGAGTATATGTATATATAAACATAGTATTATAGTTTTTATCAAGAGAATCGTCGTAAAAACAATGAGTTTGATCGGAATTGATCTAGGGCTTTCAGTCGAGAGAGAGAGAGAGAGACGACAGAGAGGCAAAAAATGAGGTGAATAGGGTTTGTGTTGAGCACTGTATAAACTGTATATATATTTTACTGAATTAACGGCTGAGATCAACCCGTTTTATAAACCAACGACTTAGATGATAGGGTTTATTGGGTTAAAATTATTTTTGGGCTGGTTTGATTTAATAGAATTCGGGCTGAAAAATTGATGGACTATTTATATAAATGTCCTTATATTTTTCTTGAAAATATTTTGGGCTTTTCTATCAAGGTTTATGGGCCTGAGATATTTTTATGTTGGGCTGGTCCAAAATACATTATTTATATTTATATATATAAATATTGGAGTATTTACATATAATATATATATATATAGAAAAAATATACCATAAATATTTTATAGAAACAAATAACTCTTGTTTCCAAATATATATTAGATAGAAAAATTTAGCTGCATTATTGATTAAGATCAATATATATAAATATATAGTTAAGTATTTATTTAGTAAATTATGAGAATAACTTCTAAATGTTATAAACCTCATGGAATAATAAATATTCACTCGATTAAGTTTATTTTCCCGGTTAATCTGGGCTATTTAAGTTATCTTAACCCGGTTATAAATTTCTTTATTGATAAATCTGAGTTTAGAAAAACTTAATAACTTGATCGGAAAATATCCTTATCGTTGAGATTTCTTTATAATTCTCATTGTTCCTTATATAAACCATTATTTTATAGATTCCAACATTCCTAAATTCAAGCGGAGTTTAGTGAATCTTCAGAATTTAATGGTTTTGTGAATATGTCCGCGAGATTGATTTCAGTATCAATATGAGTTATTTTTATATCACCTTTATTGACATAATCATGTAAAAAATTATGTCTCACATCTATATGGTTAGATCTTGAATGTAATACGAGATTTTGCTAAGATCAATAGCACTCGTATTATCACATAGATTGAGATCACTTCAAATTTTATATTATAGTCAGCTAGTGTTTGCTTCCTTCA
>NW_027417321.1:0-68052 GCF_009905375.1 Apium graveolens | reverse complement strand
TTGTTGTTGTTCATCATGCTACTAGAGCCTAGTCCGTGCTGACCACTCTTCCTTTCCGTAACTTCCTTCTGCTGAATCTTCTCCACTCATAAGTCTTTAACACACCATAGAGCCTTTCCAAAGAAATCTCACTCAGATCTCTTGCTTCTCTTATGGCAGTGATTCTATGTTCGATATGAGTTAGCATGTTAAAAGGAACTTTTTGTTGACCTCCCTGATGGAATAGTATTTACCATTAATGTTCAGGTTTTGATCATGCTTGTACCTCTCAAACACTTCAGTGATCCTTCCCCTGGATTGGATTTAAAGTATTCATACTCAGGTTAGGATTCTAGCTGTTCTCCCTAACTTCCTGTTATGATAAAAACTAAGGTTATTATTTGCTGTTATTTATTACTAAAGATTCCGGGAGTTCAAGGCCTTTAATGGCTGCTCTCGTGTATCGTAGCTTATTCTGCCTTTATGGAGATGCCTACGTATCTTTGTGAATTAGAGAATCAAGCCAAAAAATGTAGTTCTGATTTGTGGGGTGAGGGCCCCTTATATAGATGTTGGGAGTCCTTGAATTGGACTTGGTATAGGAGACTTGGTGGGCAAGTCTCATAATTAGAATGGACTTTGGAGTCCTAGATAGTAGGAAACTGATTCCTTATCCTTTTAGGTCCCCTTGAGACTAATCTATAAGGATTTATATCCTTATCGGGACTCTTCTTAATAGCTGATTTTTCCCTTATTAATTAATTACGAAATTAATTAATAATCAGGGCTTTTTGGCCTTCTTTATTCCATCAGGCCTGATCTGGTCCATCAGGCTTAACCTTTCTGGTCTGAGTATCATATATCTTTTTATTGGGCCTAGTAGCCCACACCTTGCAGTATTTAATTATACTATCATAATTTATTTATGCCTATCATTTGCCCCCCAACTTGTGGGAAACATTGATTAGGTTTCGCAGAAGTTAAGTATGTTTATTCCCTTACAGGGTTTCGTTTTCGCGTAAAGTGTGGAGCGACCTACACATTTACAATGAATTTTCCTTTTATTCAGGAATTATCTTAATTTCCAGGAATTTTTCCCTTATTTCCGTGATTTTTCCCTAATTTCCGGGATTTTTCCCTAATTTTCTGGATTTTTCCCTTAATTTCTGGATTTTCCCTAATTTTCTGGGATTTTTCCTTAATTTATGGATTTTTTCCTTAATTTTCTGAATTTTTCAGATTTCCAGCCCTTTTTCGACCAGGATCCTAGTCGAAATTTCGACCTGGATCCTAGTCGAAATAGGGGTCAGCCTTGCCATCCTGGTCGAAGGAATTCGACTAGGATCCACGACCTGGAATTCGACCAGGATCCTAGTCGAAATTTCGACCTGGATCTAGGACCTGGAATTCGACCAGGATCCTAGTCGAAAATTCGACCTGGATCTAGGTCGAAAATTCCCCCACCTTTTTTTTAGCTTCTTGTCATGAGCCTATCGACTAGGATTTCAACTAGGATTCTAGTCGACATTTTGACCTGAATCCTGTTCGAAAATTCTTTCGGTTTTCTTGCTTCCTGGTCGAAGGATTTCGACTAGGATCCACGATCTGGAATTCGACCAAGATCCTAGTCGAACTTCGACCTGGGTTTTTAATCCCCATTTTGAAAGATGCTTCGGTTTATTCGACCTCATTCCTGGTCGAAGCTTCGACCTCAATTCAGTCCCGTTATTCCAGCTATTTTCGGGTGTCTGCTCGAAAGATTTCAGGCAGGATTCACGACCTGAAATTCGACCTGGATTCTGGTCTTTTTTACCCGTTATTTTCGGGTGTCTGCTCGAAAGATTTCGGGCAGGATTCACGACCTGGATTTCGACCTGGTTTTTGGTCTTCCACTAGCCTTCTTTATTTAGCTTTAATTTAGGGTATTAGTATTTTCCAAATCCTAATTGGATTTGGGCCTGGCCTTTTTATTAGGCCTTATTAAATTTTACTGAGCCTCTATTTATTAGGCTTTTCCAAATCTTACTGGACCTTTTTTTATTGGGCTTTTCCAAATCTTATTGGGCCTCTTTTATTGGGCCTTTTCAAATCTTATTAGGCCTCTTTTATTGATCTGGGCTTAATACACCCTGTTTAGAATGCTCTAGAATTCCTAGGAATATTCTGGAATATTCCTTTTTCTGGGCTTTTTCCTATGGGCCTTTGTCCTTAATGGGCTTTCGTCCCTTCAACTTCCTTTTCCTCTTATATAAAGGAATGAGGAAAGGCTACTACTCCTCACCTTCTCATTTCTAAGTTTTCTTCTTTCTCCTCCTGCTAAGATTCTCAGAGTAATAACAGCAAGTCGGAGCTCAAAGCCTTTTTCAGGAGTGCTTCTTCAGGTAAAATTCCTTTCTTTGCTTTTCGTATCTATTTTTCCATTGTGTGCCGTTTTAAGATAGCCTGTTTACGTTCCTTTTTTTTTTTTTTTTAGATGGCTGACAAAAAAATGACTCGCTTGGCCAAGATGAACGTGGCTAGAAAGTCCAACGAGTTCCCTATCCGATCGAGGTACACTTCTTTAATCGATATGATAAACACTCGAGGGGACGAGTACCCGATTGATGCGCATCTGGACGCGCACGATCATATCAGTGCCTTGCGAGACCCCAAGGAGCTGGAAAAGTTGAGCAGCTGCTTCAGAATCAAGGAACCTTTTAAGCTGGTTCTTGCAGGTCCGGCCGACAGGGCCTATCAGTGGAAGAAGGACGCGCTATGCGTCTATAGGGATACTCTAAGGGCAGGTATCAGACTCCCTATTCATCCATTCATTCCTTTGCTACTGGCTGATGTGGGCATCAGCCCTTTCCAACTTCCCCCTAATTCTTGGAGGCTGATTCTGTGCTATCTGTCGCAATGCGCCAAGCACAATGTCCCCACATCTGTTGCTGTCTTCAGAAAGATTTTTCAGTTCACGAATAGCCCTGACAAAAGTCCGAGTTGGGTTTCTATAAATTAGCGCCCCACTATCCCCCATATCGTGAATGGGAAGTCCATCCCTGACAACAACTTGGGGTGGAAGAAAGATTTCTTGTTCATTGTTTGGGAAGGTGGAGATTGGGGCTCCCTGTTTCGATCATCCTTTGGGCTGGCCGTGGACGGGAGCCCAAATGATATAACTTTGTCTGAGGAGGAGGCTAGAGCTTTCAACCTCCTTACACAAGACAACGGTACTTCCCATTCTTGGGATCTTATCCGGGAGACCGTCTTGGTAGAACGCGGCCTCTCGCCCGTTCATAAGAAAAGTAAGTTCCCTTTCTTACCTCCTTTATTTCCTTCATTTTTTATTCCATTGATCTTCAACTGACTTCGTTTGTTGCAGTGGCTGAGAAGATTGAGGAGGCTACTAAGCCTAAGGACCTGAAGACAACCAGGATGAAGAGGGCTGTGAAGGTCTTTAAAGACCCTCGACTTGGTGATCGCTTCCCTGAGTTCCTCCTTCAGGCAATGGAGCCAAGCGAGGAAGGCCCCAGCCAAGTTTTGCGCACCAAGCAGAGGCCAGGGGCCTATTTTCAACCTGCCCGGGGGATCCGGGGCAAGGACTCAATCGTGGGCAGCACGGCGCTGTCCAAGGAATGGTCTAAGCATTCCATCTCCCCGGTGGACTATCAAGATTTTGTCCTTCAACAGGACTTAGAGGGGAATGAGCTATTTGGAGCCCAGGCTCTGGCGACGGTACGTCCTTTACCTATGCCCTTCATACTTATCTTTCCATGTTTCTTTTCTAAACTTCTGCTGTTTCTCTTGCAGGCTAACGCCCATTTCCAAGGGGCAATTCACCAAGCTAAGGCTTGGAAGGTTGGCCTGGAAGATGCCAACAAAAAGTTGGAGGAGGCCAACCAAAAAATAGAGGCCCTTGAAGCTCAACTGGCCTCTTCCACTTCTGACCTGGAAACGGCCCGGGCAGAAAATGTCATTCTGAAGGTGCAAAAGGACAAAGCTTTTGATGGCTGGATGGACACCCAGGAATTCAAAGACTTGATGGTGGAGCATGATGCCCTTCTTCACCCAGTTAGCTACAAAGAGGGCTGGGACGCTGCTGTGGAGGCCATCCAGGATGATTTTCCAGAGGTCCTCGAGCAGTCCTCCTTTCCTTGCCCTGTGCGAGTTCCAGAGCTTGGAGGTGTTACTGAGAAGCTTGCTGATATGATCAAGGATGGAGAGGAGGAAGATTCTTCCGAAGAGGAGCTTGAGCCTGTCGCTAAGAAGGCTAGGGTAGAAGAGCCTCTAAGAGCAGCGCCTCAACAACCAGCATCTCCCGCAGAGGGAACCTCTACAGGGACTTCGGAGGGGACGACCGAGACATCCGAAGGAACGACTGAGACATCCGAGGAGACTTCAGATAGTGGTTCCGAGGAATCTCAGCCTTCCAAGGCCTAACCTTTTTTTGTATATCTTCTAGGAGACTTCGGATAGTGGTTCCGAGGAATCTCAGCCTTCCAAGGCCTAAGTTTTTTTTGTATATCTTCTTTTTGAACTTCATTCATATCAGAACTTGTTACCCTCCGGGGTTATATTTCATATGTTGCTTTTCTTGCCTCTTTCTATTTTAACTTTACAATCTTAATACGCATTTGAACTTTAAACATCCTTAGATTGAAATAATTTCAAACTCTTTAATATGAAGTCTGGTTTTCCAAAACCTTACACAGCATGGGTTCGACCCTAATCAACAATAACTAGACAATGTAAATTCTACTGGAATATAAAATCCTACGCAAGCAAAGCTTCGAGGTGCTTTTAAACCTACTTGTCACAATGACAAGTGAGAATCGTACTTCGCCTATCTTATACGTAGTAAACCTTCAAGTTTTGTGCGTGCCAGGTCCTCGGGACTTCAAAACCATCCATAGTTTCCAGCTTGTAGGTTCCTCTACCCTGAACGCTCTTGACTCTGTACGGCCCTTCCCAATTCGGGGCAAGCTTTCCTTTCTGTCCGACACCAGAAGCCTCTATTTTTCTCAAGACTAGATCACCTTGTTTAAAAAACCTCTCTTTAACCCTTAGGTTGTAGTAGAATGAAGCCTTTTTCTGATATTCTACTATCTTTGCATGTGCTTTATCTCGCACTTCATCGATTAAATCCAGGGATAACCTCTGCCCTTCCTCATTTTCTTCCTCATCGAAAGCCTGAATCCTTGGAGAGGAATGTGATATCTCTACTAGAACTACTGCTTCTGCCCCATATGCCAACATGAAGGGAGTTGCCCCTGTCGTGACTCTACAGGTAGTCCTGTAGGCCCATAATATTGGAAGTATTTCATCCACCCAATTATTTCTTGACTTCTCGATCCTCTTCTTTAGTCCATCCAGGATTATCCGATTTGCTACCTCTGCTTGCCCATTGGCTTGCGGGTGAGCCACAGAGGTGAATCGTAACTCAATTTCATTTTCTTCACAATACTTCTTGAATTCCTCATTGTTGAATTGTGTTCCATTGTCAGTGACGAGGATACGGGAAATTCCATATCGGCACATAATGTTTTTTCACAGGAATTGTGCAACCTGCTTAGTTGTGATCTTGGCCAAGGGTTTGGCTTTGATCCACTTGGTGAAATAATCAATGGCTACAATCAGAAATTTCCTTTGTGCTGTGGCCATGGGAAAATGCCCCAAAATATCCATTCCCCACATAGCAAAAGGAATGGGCGAGTTGATAGAGGTCAGCATCTCGGGGGGTTGTCTAACAACAGGTGCATGCTTCTGACAGCGGTCATATTTCTTCACATATTCTTTGCCATCAGCCATCATTTCTGGCCAATAAAAACATAAACGAGTTATCTTATGAGCCAAGGCCCTGCCCCCCAAGTTTTGTCCACAAATACCTTCATGCACTTCTTCAAGAGCCAAGCGTGCCTCATCGGGCCTGAGACACCTCAAGTAGGGAACCACGAAAGATCTTTTGTAAAGAATCCCATCTATCAAAGAGTACCTTAGTGCCCGAACAGTTAACTTCTGTGCTTCAGTTGCATCACTTGGCAACCAACCGGTCTGAATGTGAGCCTTGATGGGATCAATCCATGACGTCCCCAAGCCTATGGGAGCCACTAGCTTAACATCTATGCTTCGTGTCTTCAAAACACGGAAGTACACACTTCCTGAACTTTCTTCAATCTCAGACGAAGCGAACTTTGATAGCGCATCTGCCTTAACATTTTCTTCCCTTGGAATGTGTTTAACATGGCATTCATTAAATTGGGTCATCACAGCCCTTACTAGGCGGACATACTTAGCCATCGTATCATCCCTTGCCTCAAATTCTCCCTTTACCTGGGATATGATCAGCTTCGAGTCTCCACGAACCTTTAAGTTTTTGACTCTAGGTGTCCCAGCTAGACCAAGGCCAGCTATCAGGGCTTCATACTCTGCCTCATTGTTTGTGGTTAGAAAGTCTAGCTTCATAGCATACTCAATTAAGAACCCATCAGGGCTTTGCAAAACCAATCCTGCTCCACTGGAGTTTGTTTTTGATGCCCCATCAAAATAGAGAACCCAATATTCTTTATCATCCTTCTCTTTGCCCCCATCATCGACTTTCTTGTCTTGAGGTACGGCATCTTCCTGCCCCCCGGCTTCTTGGTTGGGTATGGTACATTCCACCACGAAGTCAGCTAGTGCCTGGGCTTTTATTGCCGTACATGGTTTATACTTGAGATCGAACTCTCCCAGCTCTATTGCCCACTTAATCAATCTCCCACTTGCCTTGGGACTGTGAATGATATTTCTCAGGGGCTGATTTGTTAGCACCTCAATCTGGTGAGCCTGAAAATAAGGACGCAGTTTTCTCGAAGCCATTACCAAGGCTAAAGCGAATTTCTCAATAGCTGAATAATTCAACTCAACACCATGCAAAATTTTGCTGACATAGTAAACGGGTTTCTGGACTTTCAATTCCTCCTTAACCAACACCGCGCTCACGTCGCTCTCTGAAACAGCCAAGTACAAAAATAAAACTTCACTCAGAACTGGCTTAGCCAACAACGGGGCCTGGGCCATATACTTCTTTAATTCTTCAAATGCCTTCTGGTTTTCCTCACTCCATACAAAGTCTTTGATGTTCTTTAGTGATTTGAAGAATGTCAAGCACTTGTCTCCTGACTTGGAGATGAATCGTCCTAGCGCCGCAACCCTTCCTGTGAGCTTCTAAACATCCTTGACAGTTTTTGGTGGTTCCATATCCAGGATTGCCTTTATTTTATCGGGGTTAGCCTCAATTCCCCTCTTTGAGACCATCAATCCCAAGAATTTTCCAGATCCTACTCCGAAAGCACACTTCGTAGGATTCAACATCATCTTGTGGTACCTTAGGACCTCAAAAACTTCCCTCAAATGGGTTATATGATCAGTCTTTACTAGACTCTTGACTAGCATGTCATCAACATAGACTTCCATACTCTTTCCAATAAGATCCTTAAAAATTTTATTCACCAACCTTTGATAGGTGGCTCCTGCATTCTTGAGACCAAACGCCATAACAAGATAACAATAAACACCAAACTCAGTGATGAATGAAACCTTTAGAATGTCATCCTTGTGCATCTTAATCTGATTGTATCCGCTAAATCCATCCATGAAACTCAGCATCTCATGTCCAGCAGTGGCATCAATCAAAGTATCAATTCTAGGCAGCGGAAAACAGTCTTTGGGGCATGCATCATTCAGATCAGTGAAGTCCATACACATCCTCCACTTTCCATTAGCCTTCTTCACCATTACAGGGTTTGCTAACCACTCTGGAAATTGAATCTCCTCAATGAAACCAGCCTCTAAGAGCTTTTCTACTTCCTATTTTATAGCCTCTTGTCTTTCCGGGGCAAAAATTCTTTTCTATTGTTTCACTATCTTCCGGCTTGGATCCACGTTTAGCTTGTGAGTAATTAACTCCGGGTCTATGCCTGGCATATCAGCTGCTGACCATGCAAACACATCACTATTTTCTTGCAAAAATTTCACTAACTTCCCTCTAAGGGGCTCCTCTAATGTGGCTCCAATGAAAGTCATCCTCTCAGGATTCTCGGGGTCTAAAGGAACCGAAACCAATTCTTCTGCTGGCCTTCCTCTATTCTCATCATTTTCTCGAACATCCATATCTTCAATAGGAAGAACCTGCCCCGGACTCCATCTGCCCTTAAAGAGGCCACATAACAGCTTCTAGCCATTTTTTGATCTCCTCTCTCTTCTCCAATCCCGTTTCGGGTGGGAAACTTCATGACTGAATGGTAGGAAGAGGGGACTGCCTTGAAGGCATGTATCCCTGTTCTCCCCATGATAGCATTATAAGTTGAACTAGCCTTTACCACCACGAAATCCAGTATCTGCATTGCTTGCCTTGGCTCCGTACCTATGGTGGTCGTCAATTTGATTATCCCTTCCACAGGACATTCTACTCCAGCAAATCCATATATCGGCATGTCGGTTGGTGTCAATTGGGAGTCGTTATACGCCATCCTTAGAAAGGTGTCATGGAGCAAGATATCCACAGAAGCACCATTATCCACAAGGACCCTCTTAACCGGGCTATTTCCTATTATCGGTGTTATGACGAGCGGGTCGTCATGGGGAAACTTCACACCCTCTAGGTCGGAATCATCAAAAGCCAATGTTACTTCTGTCCTGGCCCTCTTCGGGGCTTCACCAACAATATGCATAACCTCCCTGGTGTATGCCTTTCTGGAATTTTTGGACAATCCAGCAGCAGTTGGACCTCCAAAGATCGTGTTTATTACAGGTCCTCGAGGGCGTCGTGGTCCTCCAAAAATTGCATTTATAACCGGCCCTCTAGGTTGGGGATTCCTCCCCTGATCGTCTTGGTCCCTCCTACGATCTTCAAAGTTCTTCCTTCCATTATTGTTTCTATCCCCTCCATCTCCAGTATACTTGTTCAACCTTCCTTTTCGAATCAAAAACTCAATTTCATCTTTCAATTGCCTACACTCATCGGTGTCATGGCCAACATCCTTGTGAAACCTGCAATACTTGCTCTTATCTAGCTTGGCGGGATCAGCCTGCAAGGGCTTAGGCCAGCGAATATCTCTATCTTTCTCAATCTCCATCAAAATCTGACTTCTAGGAGCACTCAGCTTAGCGTATTCAGTGAACTTTTGCCCAGGTCCTCCCTTCTTGGGGGTTGAATCAGGGTTTTGTTCGGTTCTAGGATATTTGTCTTTAGCAATATACTCCAGATCAGTTTTTCGCTTCTTGCCTCCAGTGGGCTCATTACTTACTACGGTCTTCCTCATGCTTTCTTCAACCTTGATATACTTCCCTGCCCTCTCTTGGAGTTGCAACATGTTTTAAGGGGGACATTTGGCCAAGGACATCTTGAAAAACTCATCCCCAGTTCCTTGTTGCAGTGCTATCATGGCTACCTTATCATCAAGGTCTGGGACTTTTAAAGCCTCCTTTGTAAAACGATTCAGGTAATCTCTCAAGGATTCCTTAGCTCCCTGCACATGACTCATAAGAGATGCTGAACTTTTCTCATGGACTCTTCCACTGATGAATTGCTTAATAAAAGTCTGACTTAATTCTCTGAACGATCCAATAGAATTTGGGGGCAGGCGACTGTACCATCTTTGAGCCATACCCGACAGGGTTTGAGGGAAGGCCCGACACTTTATAGCATCATTCACGGGTTGCAGCAACAGTGCATTAGAGAATGTCCTAACATGATTAGCGGGGTCTCCCGTGCCATCATAGGCTTTGATAGTGGGCATCTTGAATTTCCTTGAGATATGGGCATTCATTATCTCTTCTGTGAAGGGTGGAGTTGGATCATCAGGATCTCCAAGGGGAAGGAGATTGCTTGGATCAGTTCTTGGGACACTAGCCCTTCTTCTTACCGGACCATCCAGGTCTATGACAGGAGGAATATTTCTCCCCCTAGGAGGTATCTGGGGTCTGGTGGCCTGGTGAGCCTCCAAATCACGCCTCAGCCTTTGGATTTCAGCCTCATGAGCCCTGATCCTTTCCTGCACTTCTTGGGGATTCGCCCCTGGGGTGCTTTGGGGGCGTTGCCTTCCATCGGCCATTGGCTCTTTTCCAGGACGCCTCCTTCTCGGGGCCATTTCATCATCCGAAGATTCAGAGTCTCTCTCAGTGTAAGGACCAGAAAATTCCCGATCCTCAGGGATAGGACCCAAACCTCGTATATAGGGGGTGACTGCCCTCGTGCTTCGCTTCGCCCAGCATATCCGCTTCCTCCAACCTCAGGGTGAAAGGGAATCCCATAAGGGGGTTAGTAGTAACAATAGTTGAATATTCATACCCGACGGGTCGAGAATTCACAGGTATATGTACTTGTTGAACTTGAGGATTCGTACCTTGAATAGTCGGGGGAGTTGTCCCTTGTGGCTGAGGTTGAGTTGCCCCTATCTGGGCTTCCCCCTGAGTAGATGCATAAGTCAGATGGGGAGGAACCTCCACGGTTGATAAAATCACCTGGGTTGTGTCTGATGGTGTTCCTTCCTCTAGAGCTCTAATTGTTCTCCGTGTTCTCACCATGGTTGTTGTTGTGCTTTCCCACAGAAGGCGCCAAATGTTATGGATAAAAAACTAAGGTTATTATTTGTTGTATTTATTACTAAGATTCGGGAGCTCAAGGCCTTTAATGGCTGCTCTCGTGTATCGTAGCTTAATTCTGCCTTTACGAGATGCCTACGTATCTCTGTGAATTAGAGAATCAAGCCAAAAAACATAGTTCTGATTTGTGGGGTGAGGCCCCTTATATAGATGTTGGGAGTCCTTGAATTGGACTTGGTATAGGAGACTTGGTGGGCAAGTCTCATAATTAGAATGGACTTTGGAGTCCTAGATAGTAGGAAACTGATTCCTTATCCTTTTAGGTCCCCTTGAGACTAATCTATAAGGATTTATATCCTTATCGGGACTCTTCTTAATAGCTGATTTTTCCCTTATTAATTAATTACGAAATTAATTCATAATCAGGGCTTTTGGGCCTTCTTTATTCCATCAGGCCTGATCTGGTCCATCAGGCTTAACCTTTCTGGTCTGAGTATCAAATATCTTTTTATTGGGCCTAGTAGCCCACACCTTGCAGTATTTAATTATACTATCATAATTTATTTATCCCTATCACTTCTTCTGTGCCTTCATTAATAATCTCAATAGTTTCCCAGATATGTTTGGAATCTTTACAATTCATCACATGTCTATTCATCAAGGGATTAAGGGAATCTACTAAAATTAATTGAAGGCTAGCATCCAGGGAGGCTTCTTCTATTTCAGCAGGAGAGAAATCCTCAGGATCTTTCACATAAGTTCTCGCTTTGGTGATCACCACATCATTTTCTATTACCTCTGGTTCAATAACCATAGGAATTTTTGGACCCTTCTTTAACACTTGCAAATATTTGGGATTAACAACTTGTAAAAACAGTAGCATCTTCTTCTTCCACATAACATAATTTTCTTTATCGAAAAGTGGAATTTTAACGGTTCCAACTTTTTGTGTAGTCATTATGAATTTTTTGAGTGAATAAAAAATTCAAGAAATGAAAGAAACACAAAAGTCTAGGATCTAGATTTGTACATTAATCAGATGGCTCCGATACCAATTGTTAGGTCCCAATTTATTTGTAGAAGGGGGGGTTGAATGCAAATAATACCGTTTAATCGAATAAAATGCGGAATAAAAATGTGAAACAAAATTCAAGTTAAATAAAACTTTTATTAAACTTGAAAGGTGTTACAACTACGGTATCGGTTACAAGGGATTAATCTCAAATCAATTATTACAAATCTAGAATAAATTCGACATGAACTTTCTCTATTTTTGCAATTAAAAGATCAAATGCTAAATGCGATTTGAGATTAAGTTCTAGGGATTTTAATCCGCTAGATTGATACACAAGAACAAGATAAATAATTCTAGTGGATTGGATTTAACTTTTCAATCTAGAATTTTGATCTTGAATAAAGCAGATGAAAAATAAAATGTTGTGCCTTTGTTTTCTGCTGTGTTCTTGACTTGTGTGTTCTGTTGAATTATGTTGCATGAATGTCTTCTGCTGCTTCTTCTAATCCAATCAGTCGAGTAGAATGTATTGGCATGACAATCTCTTTGAGCTGGCAAGACAATCAGAATGAACTAGCAAGACTTTCGGTATGACTATCAATTGTCATACCGATTGTCATAGTAGTTCAAAATCAGATTGTCTTACTGAATTAATAATAGATTTTAATATAATAAAAAATCTGATAAGACAATCCTTTTGAATTAGCATGACTTTCGGTATGACTATTGATTGTCATACCGATTGTCATACTAATACAATCAGTTGACTTTAAGAATTAATAACAGATTTTAAATCAATTAAAATCCTGAAAAACCTTAATATTAATTCTGAATTAATTAAACAATTAATTCAATTAATCATTAAATTAATCTTTGCAGATATAATTCATTTTATTAATTAAATTATATGACTTAATTAATTAATAGAGAATTAATACTAATCTTGAGTAGCATCCATTCTTCTGAGTATCTTCTGAAAATCACTGAAATTATGAATCAATTCCACCACTTCAATGTTGACACTCGATGTACTGTCTGGTTCATGAGTGACTAACTTCCGTGACATTTCTTCATGCCTTGACCTTGATACTCTGGATTTTTTTCAGATTAAATCCTTGTAATTAATTGATACCCTGACGAGATCTCTGTCACTTGGTTAAATCCACAATCTTGATTTATATCACTGAGGCTTGATCACTTTCTTGAGCTTCTTCCAGTGAATTAAATCTTCAAGTCTGTAGATGAATAATGTTTCTTAACCCTTTGACAGATGTTACTTAGTGAGATCTCTCTAACAATAGATCCACTATTTACTTATTACATTCTTATTTGAGTTGAGTTAAATCCTCGAATATACAAATAGGCTATGCCATATGCTTTTCAATATGTACCTAAAAGAAATTGTAGTTCGTCATGGAGTTCCAGTGTCTATCGTATCTGATCGAGATCCAAGGTTTCATTCAAGATTCTGGAAGAGTTTTCAAGAATGTTTGGGAACAAGACTGAATATGAGTACAGCTTATCACCCCCAAATGGATGGCCAAAGTGAAAGAATGATCCAGACAATCGAGGATATGTTACGTGTTTGTGCGATTGATTTCAAAGGAAGTTGGGACGAACATTTACCTCTGGTAGAGTTTGCTTACAACAACAGTTATCATGCCAGCATTGGAATGCCACCCTATGAAGCCCTTTATGGATGCAAATATAGATCTCCAATATATTGGGACGAAGTAGGAGAACGCAAGATACTTGGACCTGAACTGGTACAGCAGATAAAGGAAGTTGTTGAACTTATCCAGAAAAGATTAATAGCCGCTCAAAATCGTCAGAGGAAATATGCAGACCAATCAAGGAAAGACATGGAATTTGAAGAAGGAAGCTTGGTATTACTGAAAGTATCACCATGGAAAGGACTAACGAGGTTTGGAAAGAAAGGGAAGCTAAGCCCAACATATGTCGGACCTTTTGAGATCCTAAAGCGCGTTGGCAAAGTAGCTTACGAATTGGCGTTACCTCCGCACATGGAGCACATTCATAATGTTTTTCATGTATCGATGCTCAAGAAATATAATCCAGACTCCAGGCATGTAATAGAATATGAGCCAATACAGCTTCAGGCAGATTTATCATATGTAGAGAGTCCGATAGAGATTCTAGAGGCAAGAGAGAAAGTATTGAGAAATAAAGTGGTAAAGTTAGTAAGAGTATTGTGGAGAAACCAAAAGGTTGAAGAGTCAACCTGGGAGTTAGAAAGTGATATGAGAGAAAAGTACCCTCATTTGTTTTCTTAGAGATTCTGAGGACAGAATCCTTTTAAGGGGGAAGGATGTAATATCCGGGATATATCGTGTAATTATTTTTGCTATTATATAATTATTATGTGTGTTCAGTATCTATTCTGTGAGTTAATTGTTAAGTGTTATCTGTACTTGAATATTCAAAAATAATATTAATTGAGTATTTTAATTTTTATATGTCCAAAATAAAATATAGATAATTATCATATCTTCCTAATTATTTTTATGTTGGTTTATGGATTTATAAGAATCATATGAAATTTCTAAAATCTTTTTTCCGGGTAATTAAAATCTATTTTATAAAAAAGGGAACCAACCGACGTCAACCGTTGTTACGTTTTTGGAACCCGAAACTCGTTCGAGAACTCCTTCCTAACCTAATTGTAATATTCCGAGCATATTCCATGTTTCAACTTTTTCGATCCGGCTTACGGTTTGTCCTGCGCGGGTTCCGGCGTAATATTTTCGATACAATATTCGTTTCGGTAAATCAATAAAACCCGTATTTTCGATAAACGGGAGCTTTTTATTAAACTATCCCAATTATCACTTCGTAATACGTGTAACCAGGCGCTGAGACCAAGACCGCAATACAAATTGTACTGATTTGGATAATTATCCCGAAAACCGATACCGTTTGGATCAGTTTTTACAAATAAACGTACCGTTTTATATCCGAAATGATCCAACAGGATACAAATTTTTCATAATTATAAATAGCCTTTTACCGTATTTTATTTCGTATCAAAATCATTTGCAGATAGTTAATTATATAATTTTCAGAGAAAAGCCCTAATTTCTTAAAACTGTTCTAAGAATCAAACAGCAAAACGAAGGCGTTACCGATCTCTGTTTTTAAAGCTTTAGTAACCAAAACGAAGGATTTGAGGTGTTCTATCAGATTCTGAGCTTTGTTTCACTGCAGAAATCAAGGTTATTTTTCTAAATATTTATTTATTTTCGAATTTATTTTATTAAAAATATGAATTTTTGTTCGGATGATTGTTTGTATGATTTGATGATTGCATGTTGTAGAGCTTGTTTTCCTGATGATTTTCATATGTCATACGTCTGATTTGGAGTTCAATAACATGCTCAAAAGTGGGTTTAATTTTCGAATTTCAAAATTAGGGTTTATAACCCGTATGAATGTTTTCAATTGAAATTTGGGGGTTTTTGATTCAGGGGTTATTAACTGTTGATTTATAGTGGGTTGTGTTCCTTATAAAATTTGCAATAGATTGATATATAGCTCGTTAACAGAGGATGCTTGAATCGAAGGGAGTTGTGTTTTAAAGATTTGCGATGTTCGCCGGAAACCGGCGATGTTCTTGGCCAATTTCCGGTCAGAACAGGGATGATTAGAATGTTTTGAATGCATGAACAAGTTCCTGGTGTTGTGTAGTGTTGATCTGGAGGTGTTGGTGGGGTGAGAACGCTGGGATCGTCTTCTCCGGCAACCCCCGATTTTCCGGCGACTGAAACTGTAAAATTGCAGTTTAGTCCCTGTATTTTTGAAGATGGTGAAGTTTAGTCCCTGTAGTTTGCAAAGTTTTCAAAAATAGGATTCCTGTTTATAAAATGTTTAAAAATCATATTTCCTATTTATTTTTATTATAAAAATTCATTTTTAATTTCTGAAAATTCTGAAAACTATTATTTTAATTCCGAAAATTATTTTTAATTCACAAATAAATCTGAATTAATTAGTTAATTAATTTCAGTTAATTTATAATTGATTAATTGGTCAATTAATTCGAAAATTAATTGATTAATTGATTTAATTAATTATTAATTGATTTTAATTAGTTATTTAATTAGATTTAATTATTTAAAAATTCTGAAAAATAGTTTCGAGCTTTAAAATAGTATTCTAAATTATTTCCAAGGCTCGATAATTATTCTAAAATTATTTCGGAGCTAGAATGGGCCGACCGAACCCTGTTTATTATTTTGAAATTGATCCAACGACCCGTTTTAATTCCGAAAAATGTTTTAAAAATCATTTTAAATACCCGAAAGCATATTTATGACCCGAGACTTCTTTATAGATGATATGTCATTGATTACGTGATGTATTATGTGTTATACGTGACCTGTTGTTTGACTATCGGTCTATATATTCGGTGTTTACTTGGTTATTGCATAGATTTCAATCCGTTAATCGAATTTGGGTAAAACGAAGGGTAGATAGAAGTATGTGTTAAATAGAATCCTGTGAGTTGATGATTGATAGATGCTTATGATATGTGAGCAGAAGAGGCAAGGCGTAGGAAAGGGAAACAGGTAGTTGAGGAGTAAGATGATTGAGATTGAAAGCAAGTGCAGGATAGTAAGCTAATATCAGGCAAGTGTTCTGAACTTTCTCGAGATATTGTAATTCTTGACAGTCTTGTTGACATTGCAAGTGCTTTGAAGCACAGAAACCTAAATCCTGATTTCAGTTATTGTTCTTGAGCTATGAACCATATTCTTTCTAATCCATTGATTATTGTATACCCAAACAAGAACCACAAATCTACGATACTACTCCACAAATACATACAAACTAAATACCAGACACTGAACTGAATTATTATATACTCAATCCATGATATCTTATGCTTTAAAAGACCAAATCCTTGAAATCCTGAAACGTTGTTTCCTTTGTTATCCAATTCTTTCATTACCCAGCATTCAAGCTTTGAAAGTACCTTGTTGATCTTTACAAGGATTGAAACCCTTTCATTGTTAAACATTTATTGTTGTTAATGATTTCGGTTATTGTTTATTATTGCATATTCTGTTATTATGTTAGAATTGGATTGTTTTTATAAAATTGTGGACCAGATTCGTGGTCAGACCATATAATGGTCAAGTTAGGCCAATGTGTGCCTTGGATCCAATAGTTAGAGCAATACTGTGTGCCTTGCTCGGGGTTAGTGCGTGACTGATCAGCAGCCTAACCTTGGTTTTTAAATTAAAAGTATAATATCCAATTCTAAATCATAATCCATTGTTCACTTGATATCATAAACATATTCACCTGATGATCATTATTCTCAGTGTTGTCATTGTGACTTGCTGAGCTAGTTAGCTCATTTGTGCGATGTTGTTTATATTCTTTCCAGTTAAAAAGGAACCAGTTGGTAAAGAGGATCCCCAGTCCAGCGCGAGAGCTAAGGGTTCATGTTGAGAAAGCTGAGCTAGTAGGCTTCTTTTGGAATAATTTAAGTTTGTAAAAGTTTGTAATAATATTTAATACTCAGTTTGAATTTGAAATAGTTGGGATTTGAACGGTTTGTAATATATAGTGTGTTTGGCTTGTGTGCATACTTTAACCTGTTGCGGTCCGTGGTGATTGGTAAGTAGGGTCATTGCATATATTATTATTATCTTTATTATTGTTATAAGCAGGTTATAATTAAGGTGTTTGTGTGGACCCCAAACTTCTGACCCGGGTTTGGAGGGTGCCACATTGCTAGTTCATTTGATAGTCCTACCGAAAGTCTTGCTAGCTGTTAGGATTGTCTTACTGAGCTCAGGATTGTCATTCCAGTTCATTCCATTCTATTGATTGATTAAAAAGACAGAAGCAACCATTCAACAACAAGACACAACACAACAGAACCCGAGAACAAGAAGAAAAAGAAGTAGAACAAATATTTCATCTTCTCTGCTAATTTCAAGACATAATTTCTAGTTTGCAAAGTTAAATCCAAACCACTAGAAATCTTTATCTTGTTCTTGTGTAACTATCTAGCGGATCAAAATCCCTAGAACTTAATCTCAAATTGCGTTTAGCATTTGAATCTTTTTATTACAAAAATAGAAAAAGTTCATATCGAATTTATTCTAGATTTGTGATAATTAATTTGAGATTAATTCCTTGTAATCGATACAGTTGTTGTAACACCTTTCAAGTTTAATAATATTCTTATTTAACTTGAATTTTGTTTCACATTTTTTATTCCGCATTTATTCGATTATTTGGTATTGTTTGTATTCAACCCCCCTTCTACAAACACATTGGGACCTAACAAGTTACATTTTATTCCAAGTGAGAAGCAACTTGCAGATATCTTTACCAAGCCACTAGATGAATCCACCTTTTCAAGGTTGGTAAGTGAGTTAGGTATGCTTAATTACTCTTGAATTTATCTGAGTTATTTTGCAAGTTGAAATGTAGCCAGAAATTTAGCTGATTTCTAGTCATGGAAGAAATTTTGGCTAAGTCAAAATTTGCATCTCGACGGATGACCATTATCCATCGAGTTGAGTCATCCGTCGATATACTATTTACAAATAAAAATCAATTACTTTTCTGGAACCTTTTAAAACTCGATGGATAACAGTTTATTCTCATCCGTCGAATTGTCTAAATCTTAACCGTTAATTACCTGAACATTATCCATCGAGTATACTTACAGTTTGTAAGCATTACACGACGGATAATGGGTGGAATTTTTACAGTTTATTTTTTAAACGGCTATTTTAGGTAATTTCTATTGGGCAATTTACTTTTCTTTATTATTTTCATCCGTTGTTTTTGAGATAGTATAAAAGCTTATTTCATTCCAATTATTTTCTTTTATCATTCTCAAATTCAACTGCTTTTATTCCCTCTCAAGCAAATATCCTCTTTCTCTTCAAGCTTTCATTCTCTAACAATGACACCTGTAGTAAAGATTATGTCTCAGACTGGGTTCATTTATGAGAAGAACAACTTCACTGCTTTGGTCAATAAGGGTATTCAGCAATAAGAAGACTATCACAAGATGATGGACTTTGTGAAGAACTGCAAGTTATCTTATGCCATGCTTGAATCACCCACAATTTTCTGCGAAGTTGTTGAAGAGATATGGACCACTGCAATCTACAACTCTACTGACAAAACCATCACTCTAACTATCAAAGGTAATGAGTTCTGTATCAATAGTGATGTGATAAAAGCATGTTTCAAAATTCCTGATGATAATGTAACTTCACCACACAATGACACTGATATTATCAATATGCTCAATTCCATGCATTATGCACTTCCTACTACTAAGCTAAGTGATATTAGAAGATTAGGTTTTAGGAAGGAATGGAGTTTCATGTGTGCTGTAGTGACTAAAGTTTTCTCTGGAAAAATCAGTAATTTTGATTCTGTGAACATTTCCATGCTTAACATGCTATACATGCTAGTTATAGATAAATTTTACAATTTCAGTGACCTTGTCTTGTATGAGTTAGGTTTTAAACCAGGTGAGTTAGAAAAAAGGGGAAAGAATGTATATTATGCTAGATTTTTCATGCTATTGGCTAACCATCTTTGTCAAGAGATTGTACTTGAGAACCCAAACAACAAATTGGCTTGTTGGGTTTAAGAGAGAAGAATCATTGTAGATTTGAACAGAGCCAACCATCATAGGGATGTGCCAATGTTCTACTTTCCTGTAATGTAGACACCTCAGGTAAGTGAGGTAAGTTTATCCATACCCTCAACTATTCCAATCTCCTCAATTTCTTTGAGTTCAGGAGTAGCTATGGCAACTGTGACAATGACCAAACAGTTTCCTACTAAAGCTGCCAAAACAACTGTAATTTCTAAATCCAAGTCAAAGAAAACCCCCTCTGGTATCTCTCAAAAGGTACCAGTTGAAAAATCCACCAAAGCCAAAGAGGGGAGTGTGAAGGAAGGTCAGTTAGGAGAGGGAAGGGGTGAACATCAAAGAAACCCCAAGGATAAGGTTGGAGAGTTGAGTGAATCCCAGCCTAGCTACACTGCAGTTTCCCAACAAACTGCAGTGCTTAAAAAGGACAAAAGCTCACTTCTAACTGCATCCTCCCAAAAGGATGTGGCTATTGAACAAAGCTCTCAGCCAAGAGCACAGGCCAAAAGGGTTAGGGACACAAGCTCACCTCAAACTTACACAAGAAAGAAGAAATCCAAAATCATTGGGGATGCACAGGGCACATACACAGTGCAAACTGGTGCTAAAGACACAGTCCCTGCACTTTCTCAAATTCAGTTTGATGTGGCTCCAATAAATGTGGAGTCACAGCCAAAATCTCTTATAATAGAAGCCTCTGAAACACCATACCCACCAAAAAACTCTCTAGAAGTGGATATGATAAACACTTCAATTCCTGATTCCCCTTCTTTAACTCTGTTGGGGAAGCCAAAATCTAGTGCAAGTGAGCATCATCTTTTAGATGATTTGTTGGCTCACTTGCCAATTCTTTCAGATACTATTGTGACATCTTTGCCTCAAATATCTTCAATCAACACAGAGTCAACAATAGTTTCTCTTCCCACCTCATTCATTTCTACTCTCTCGATGGATATTGCTCATCCATCGAGTAGTGATTGTATCCCGACGGATAAGCTTAACAGCAGTTATCCGTCGGATAGCTTTACCACTCACCCGATGGATATCACTTATCCATCGAGTGTCTCTGCACAACTTCAAACTTCAATTATTTCTAGTGCAGAAGATTCAGTGGTAATACAGTCACTCTTAGGACTGAGAGAGAAGAGTGCATTGAGTGAGAGGCTGGGTTGCTCCCAGGAAAAAGGAGAGGAAAAGAGTGAATCTCAGCAATTCATTTATTCAGGATTGGCAAAAGTGAGTGAGAGGAGTCCCACCTTAGTAGGTGAAGGTGAGGTTGTGAGGGTGGGGAGCCAGGGTGAGACCCTGATGCAACAAAAGAGAGATTATGAGAGAAAGGCAGGTACAGGAGAAATAAGGGTGGATCCAACCATTGCTAGTGAGTCAATGATTATGGATGATGCTGAAAAGGAAAGATAATTTCAGCAACATTACAAAGCTGAAATTGATAACATTTCCTTGGATGCTGACACTTTTACTCATCCTGTGTCAGCCTATCAATTGTTGGCTGCTCAGGGCAATGTGGAGGCAAAACACACTTTGAATTTAGTACACACCTCAGAATCTCTTCAAAGAGATAAAACTGCTGTCAATAGGATACCTTCTCAAGCTGGTGAGCCATCTGAAGAATTTGGAGTAAATTCTAATGATGATGACTCTGTTTCTTTGGATGGAAGCATGAACTTAGGGGGAGATGAAGGCCCAAGTTCTGTTTCAAATTTACCTGGATGGGCATGGACAAAGGAATCTACACCAGGACAATTTGGTGTATCTTTGGTCAAGCAAGTGATGGCTATTCAAAAGGCCCTTCAGGAAACTTCAGATGCTGGTACCAAGGCTATTCTTCAAGCTCACCTAGACTCTCTACATCTCATGAAGATCCAACACTTAAGACAAAATTTGAGTGTGGATGAACTAAAAAGAGATATAGCTGACTTGAAAACTTATAATTCTGAGAAGCTGGATTCAGTAATACCATATGGTACCATGCAAGATCTATTACTGAGATTGAGGAGAGAATCAGATTCTGAAAAGAAGCTAGCCAAGCTGGAAGACAGAGTTCAAGTTATTGAGAATTCAGTGGCTATCCTTCTTCAAAATCAACAGACTCAGACAAATCTTCTCATGCAACTGGCTAAAGCACAAGGTCTAACTCCTCAACTTGATGATAACAAAAAGGGGGAGAGAGAATCAAGTAAGGGGGAGAAAGGACCAACTGAGGGGGAGAAACTTCAAGTACAAATCAGCAAAGTAATTGTACCTTCAATTACTGTCTCCAAGCCAACAGTTGCAGATGGTATAGATCTAATTAAAGTAGCATCATCAAATTTTAAAGTTGCTGAAAAAGGAAAGTTGAGTTTGATCAACTGGAATAAGATTGATGAGGAGATACAGAAAAAGTTTGAACTAGTCAAGGAGCCAGTTAAGTCAGCCATCCATCACTCTCATGTCAAGCCAATAAGTGTGAATGAGATGAGCATGAACTATCTGGAAAAAGGACAATCTTCCTGCATCAAGTCTCCAAAGGCTGGAACAATTCTTAAACCAAGGGCAAATTATCCAAAATCATCTTGGAAGAACCCTATGGACACTGTGTATGAGACACCCAAGCCTGATGAAAAGAAGCTTCTGTCAAGATCTATTGTCTTCTATAAAGATCCAGCTGATTCAGCTTCAAAAAGGAGAATTGCTAAGATATTCAGAAATGGAAAGGAAATTTGTGTGGTAGCTGGACATCCACAATTTGCTCAAGCAAGGAAAGAAGAAAAAGCCAGATTAAAGCAGGAAAAAAGGCAAGCTGCTCTAGATGCAAAGAAGTCTAAACAAAAGAAAGAACAAATTGCTATCTTGGCCAAGCTACAGGCTGTAAACTCTTCTCAACAAATTCCCTCTCAACCATCTGAAGCTGCTGAATCAAAAAAGAAAATTGAAGAACAGAAGAAATCCCCAAGGAAGAAAGAATTGGCTAGAAGAACAAAAAGGAAACTGGATGTTGTTGACAAGGAATTGGAAGATCAATTTCCTAAGGAATCCACACCAGTTACAACTCAAGCATCAAAGCCCTCTGTGGTATTTGAAGACATAAGGGTGGTGGATCCCTACAGGAACGTACATGGTGAACCTATTGTGCCAAAGGATGAGCCAATAGAGTGGGATAACCTACCAATTCCTGACTTCAGCTTACCAATCCTTAGCAAGCTAAAAAGGACAAAGTCAAGGGCAGTCAAGAAAGTGAAGTTGTCACCTCTCAAATCCAAGTCAGTAGTTAAAGCTCAACCCAAGGTCAATAGGGGAGACTACTTGTACTTGTGTGACATCAAAGAATTTTCAGATCTAAATCTTTATCTGGATGAACTGGATGAAGTAAGTGCAATTGATGCATACAGAAACCTACCTGAAAGGTTGGTGTTCAAGTACAAAGGAGGAAGGGAGATTCAGTGGCCACTTCACAGGATTCTTCAAGAAAGCCAAGCTGTGCTGATTAAAGTCTATTCATCCTTCAAGAAAAACTTTGGGTTCAATGTAACTGCAAGAAGACTAGTATTGAAGAAGATTGAAGAGCTGAAGAGTGTTAGAGCTAAAGATGCACTCCCAAAGACACTAATCATCCCATACACATGGAGAAGAGTGCATCTAAGGCCCTACTGACTGATGGAGTTCATGGATAACAAGGGTGTGAGAAGATTCTTCAGATTAGAAGACCAACTGAGTATCTCTAGCAATGAGACTCTCTTGGAAATGCAAGAAAAGCTAGATCTCTCAGAATCTGATGAACTGGAATTCCACAGGCAGCTCCAGAATCAAATTGAGGAAAATAACAGAAAGCTTGGAAGAAGATCCAGACCTTCAAGGAACTAGAAAATCTGCTCAGGCTAGAGGAGCATCTTGTATTGACTGTGAGCCAAACCTTGTACATTTTGTTTATTTGAAGCACTTTCAGTTTATCTACTTATCTTTAAAGATGTATGTTCAGGATGTTTTGTGAGAATTGTGAGGTTGAGATTTTTGGTAGTAAGTTTTGTATAGATTTGATACCATTTAAGTTAGGAGAATTTGATGTGATATTAGGGATGGATTGGTTATCTAAGCATGATGCTCAGATAGATTGTCGAAATAAGAAAGTAATGGTGAAAACGCCAGACAAAAGAATAGTAACGTTGAAAGGTCAGAAACAAGTAAAGAAGTTCTTAACGATGATTCAAGCCAAGAAGTTACTACGGCAAGGATGCGAGCATTTCGTAGCATGCGTGATTGACAAAAGTCAGGAGCCAGCAAAACATGAAGATATCCCAGTAGTGAATGAATTTCCAGACGTATTTCCCGACGAATTGCCAGGACTTCCTCCAGATAGAGAAATTGAATTTGCGATTGACTTAGCACCTGGAACAGAACCAGTATCCAAGGCCCCGTACAGAATGGCGTCTGTTGAGATGAAAGAGCTAGCAAAACAATTGCAGGAATTGTTAGTGAAAGGAGTAATCAGACCCAGCGTATCCCCGTGGGGTGCACCGGTATTATTTGTCAAGAAGAAAGATGGAAGCATGAGACTGTGCATCGACTATAGGGAGCTCAACAAGTTGACAATCAAGAATAAGTATCCGTTACCCAGAATTGATGATTTGTTTGACCAATTGAAGGAAGCCAAGTATTTCTCCAAGATCGATTTAAGATCGGGATATCATCAACTGAAGATCAAACCAGAAGATATAACAAAGACAGCTTTCAGAACAAGGTATGGACATTACAAGTTTTTAGTGATGTCTTTTGGATTGACCAACGCCCCAGCAGCATTTATGGACCTGATGAACAGAATTTTCAAGGAATATTTGGACAAGTTCGTTGTAGTATTTATAGACGATATTTTAATCTATTCAAAGACGGAGGAGGATCATGCGGAACATTTAAGGACAACTTTGGAGATTTTAAGGAAAAAAGAAGTTATATGCTAAAGTGTCGATGTGTGAGTTTTGGCTACAAGAAGTTCAGTTCTTAGGACACATAGTCAGTAACGAAGGGATCAAAGTGGACCCGGCAAAGATCGAAGCAATTACGAATTGGGAGAGACCGAGAACACCCACTGAGGTAAGAAGTTTCTTGGGATTGGCAGGATATTATCGACGATTCGTTCAGAATTTCTCAAGGATTGCCACACCATTAACAAAGCTTACACGAAAGAATGAAAAGTTTATATGGAATGACAAGTGCGAAGAAAGTTTTCAGGAATTGAAGTAGAGATTAATCACAACACCTGTGTTGTCACTTCCAGACGATCAAGGGAATTTCGTAATTTATAGCGATGCTTCCTACAAAGGATTATGATGTGTTCTTATGCAGCACGACCAGGTAATTACGTATGCGTCAAGGCAATTGAAACCACACGAACAAAAGTATCCTACTCATGACTTGGAGCTAGCAGCTATAGTTTTTGCTTTGAAGATTTGGAGACATTATTTGTATGGAGAAAAGTGTGAGATTTTCACGGATCACAAAAGTTTGAAATATATATTTACCCATAAGGAACTTAATATGAGGCAAAGGAGATGGTTAGAATTGATCAAGGATTATGATTGCTCGATTAATTATCATCCCGGTAAGGCGAACGTGGTGGCAGATGCATTAAGTCGGAAGGAAAAGTTAAATGAGTTATCAGTACCTGAAGATATATATAAGGAATTTCAGAAATTGGAATTGGAAATTAGAGTTTGCGAACCTGAGGAAGCGAAAGTGTACAGTATGACTTTCCAGCCAGAGTTGTTAGAGAAAATAAAGAAATGTCAGAAAGATGTAATGGATCAAGATATAAATCGTTTGGTAGGTGAAGAATTATGCACGCAGAAGGATGATCAAGGCATTTTGAGATTTTCATCTAGAATCTGGATTCCACCAGTGACGGAGTTAAAGAATGAAATTTTACAAGAAGCACATAGTTCAAGATATTCCATCCATGTGGCGCCCTCCAAACCCGGGTCAGAAGTTTGGGGTCCACACAAACACCTTAATTATAACCTGCTTATAACAATAATAAAGATAATAATAATATATGCAATGACCCTACTTACCAATCACCACGGACCGCAACAGGTTAAAGTATGTACACAAGCCAAACACACTATATATTACAAACCGTTCAAATCCCAACTATTTCAAATTCAAACTGAGTATTAAACATTATTACAAACTTTTACAAACTTAAATTGTTCCAAAAGAAGCCTACTAGCTCAGCTTTCTCAACATGAACCCCTAGCTCTCGCGCTGGACTGGGGATCCTCTTTACCAACTGGTTCCTTTTTAACTGGAAAGAATATAAACAACATCGCACAAATGAGCTAACTAGCTCAGCAAGTCACAATGATAAAACTGAGAATAATGATCATCAGGTGAATATGTTTATGATATCAAGTGAACAATGGATTATGATTTAGAATTGGATATTATACTTTTAATTTAAAAACCAAGGTTAGGCTGCTGATCAGTCACGCACTAACCCCGAGCAAGGCACACAGCATTGCTCTAACTACTGGATCCAAGGCACACATTGGCCTAACTTGACCATTATATGGTCTGACCACGAATCTGGTCCACAATTTTATAAAAACAATCCAATTCTAATATAATAACAGAATATGCAATAATAAACAATAACCGAAATCATTAACAATAAATGTTTAACAATGAAAGGGTTTCAATCCTTATAAAGATCAACAAGGTACTTTCAAAGCTTGAATGCTGGGTAATGAAAGAATTGGATAACAAAGGAAACAACGTTTCAGGGTTTCAAGGATTTGGTCTTTCAAAGCATAAGATATCATGGATTGAGTATATAATAATTCAGTTCAGTGTCTGGTATTTAGTTTGTATGTATTTGTGGAGTAGTATCGTAGATTTGTGGTTCTTGTTTGGGTATACAATAATCAATGGATTAGAAAGAATATGGTTCATAGCTCAAGAACAATAACTGAAATCAGGATTTAGGTTTCCGTGCTTCAAAGCACTTGCAATGTTAACAAGACTGTCAAGAATTACAATATCTCAAGAAAGTTCAGAACACTTGCCTGATATTAGCTTACTATCCTGCACTTGCTTTCAATCTCAATCGTCTTACTCCTCAACTACCTGTTTCCCTTTCCTACGCCTTGCCTCTTCTGCTCACATATCATAAGCATCTATCAATCATCAAATCACAGGATTCTATTCAACACATACTTCTATCTACCCTTCGTTTTACCCAAATCCGATTAACGGATTGAAATCTATGCAATAACCAAGTAAACACCGAATATATAGACCGATAGTCAAACAACATGTCACGTATAACACATAATACATCATGTAATCAATGACATATCATCTATAAAGAAGTCTCGGGTCATAAATATGCTTTCGGGTATTTAAAATGATTTTTAAAACATTTTTCGGAATTAAAACGGGTCGTTGGATCAATTTCGGAATAATAAACAGGGTTCGGTTGGCCCATTCTGGCTCCAAAATAATTTTAGAATAATTATCGAGCCTTGAAAATAATTTAGAATAATATTTTAAAGCTCGAAACTATTTTTCAGAATTTTTAAATCATTTTTAAATAATTAAATCTAATTAAATAACTAATTAAAATCAATTAATAATTAATTAAATCAATTAATCAATTAATTTTCGAATTAATTGACCAATTAATCAATTATAAATTAACTGAAATTAATTAACTAATTAATTCAGATTCATTTGTGAATTAAAAATAATTTTCGGAATTAAAATAATAATTTTCAGAATTTTCAGAAATAAAAAATGAATTTTTATAATAAAAATAAATAGGAAATATGATTTTTAAACATTTTATAAACAGGAATCCTATTTTTGAAAACTTTGCAAACTACAGGGACTAAACTTCACCATCTTCAAAAATACAGGGACTAAACTGCAATTTTGCAGTTTCAGTCGCCGGAAAATCGGGGGTGGCCGGAGAAGACGATCCCGGCGTTCTCACCACACCAACACCTCCAGATCAACACTACACAACACCAGGAACTTGTTCATGCATTCAAAACATTCTAATCATCCCTGTTCTGGCCGGAAATTGGCCAAGAACATCGCCGGTTTCCGGCGAACATCGCAAATCTTTAAAACACAACTCCCTTCGATTCAAGCATTCTCTGTTAACGAGCTATATATCAATCGATTGCAAATTTTATAAGGAACACAACCCACTATAAATCAACAGTTAATATCTCCTGAATCAAAAACCCCCAAATTTCAATTGAAAACATTCATACGGGTTATAAACCATAATTTTGAAATTCGAAAATTAAACCCACTTTTGAGCATGTTATTGAACTCCAAATCAGACGTATGACATATGAAAATCATCAGGAAAACAAGTTCTACAACATGCAATCATCAAATCATACAAACAATCATCCGAACAAAAATTCATATTTTTAATAAAATAAATTCGAAAATAAATAAGTTTTTAGAAAAATAACCTTGATTTCTGCAGTGAAACAAAGCTCAGAATCTGATAGAACACCTCAAATCCTTCGTTTTGGTTACTCAAGCTTTAAAAACAGAGATCGGTAACGCCTTCGTTTTGCTGTTTGATTCTTAGAACAGTTTTAAGAAATTAGGGCTTTTCTCTGAAAATTATATAATTAACTATCTGCAAATGATTTTGATACGAAATAAAATACGGTAAAAGGCTATTTATAATTATGAAAAATTTGTATCCCGTTGGATCATTCCGGATATAAAACGGTACGTTTATTTGTAAAAACTGATCCAAACGGTATCGGTTTTCGGGATAATTATCCAAATCAGTACAATTTGTACTGCGGTCTTGGTCTCAGCGCCTGGTTACACGTATTACGAAGTGATAATTGGGATAGTTTAATAAAAAGCTCCCGTTTATCGAAAATACGGGTTTTATTGATTTACCGAAACGAATATTGTATCAAAAATGTTGCGCCGGGACCCGCGCAGGACAAACCGTAAGCCGGATCGAAAAAGTCGAAACATGGAATATGCTCGGAATATTACAATTAGGTTAGGAAGGAGTTCTCGAACGAGTTTCGGGTTCCAAAAACGTAACAACGGTTGACGTCGGTTGGTTCCCGTTTTTATAAAATAGATTTTAATTACCCGGAAAAAGATTTTAGAAATTTCATATGATTCTTATAAATCCATAAACCAACATAAAAATAATTAGGAAGATATGAAAATTATCTATATTTTATTTTGGACATATTAAAATTAAAATACTCAATTAATATTATTTTTGAATATTCAAGTACAGATAACACTTAACAATTAATTCACAGAATAGATACTGAACAGACATAATAATTATATAATAGCAAAAATAATTACACGATATATCCAGGATATTACATCCTTCCCCCCTTAAAAGGATTCTGTCCTCAGAATCTCTAAGAAAATAAATGAGGGTACTTTTCTCTCATATCACTTTCTAACTCCCAGGTTGACTCTTCAACCTTTGGGTTTCTCCACAATACTCTTACTAACTTTACCACTTTATTTCTCAATACTTTCTCTCTTGCCTCTAGAATCTCTATCGGACTCTCTACATATGATAAATCTGCCTGAAGCTCTATTGACTCATATTCTATTACATGCCTGGAGTCTGGATTATATTTCTTGAGCATCGATACATGAAAAACATTATGAATGTGCTCCATGTGTGGAGGTAACGCCAATTCGTAAGTTACTTTGCCAACGCGCTTTAGGATCTCAAAAGGTCCGACATATCTTGGGCTTAGCTTTCCTTTCTTTCCAAACCTCGTTAGTCCTTTCCATGGTGATACTTTCAGTAATACCAAGCTTCCTTCTTCAAATTCCATGTCTTTCCTTGATTGGTCTGCATATTTCCTCTGACGATTTTGAGCGGCTATTAATCTTTTCTGGATAAGTTCAACAACTTCCTTTATCTGCTGTACCAGTTCAGGTCCAAGTATCTTGCGTTCTCCTACTTCGTCCCAATATATTGGAGATCTACATTTGCGTCCATAAAGGGCTTCATAGGGTGGCATTCCAATGTTGGCATGATAACTGTTGTTGTAAGCAAACTCTACCAGAGGTAAATGTTCGTCCCAACTTCCTTTGAAATCAATCGCACAAACACGTAACATATCCTCGATTGTCTGGATCGTTCTTTCACTTTGGCCATCCGTTTGGGGGTGATAAGCTGTACTCATATTCAGTCTTGTTCCCAAACATTCTTGAAAACACTTCCAGAATCTTGAATTAAACCTTGGATCTCGATCAGATACAATAGACACTGGAACTCCATGACGAACTACAATTTCTTTTAGGTACATATGGACCAACTTGTCGAGCGAAAATCTTTCATTTATAGGCAGAAAATGAGCTGACTTGGTAAGTCTATCCACTATAACCCAAATGGCATCATGATTAGCCCTTGTCCTTGGTAATCCAACTATGAAATCCATGGTAATATGTTCCCACTTCCACTCTGGAATCTCCAATGGCTGTAGCAATCCGCTTGGTCTTTGATGCTCTACTTTAACTCTCTGACAGGTATAACATTTGCTAACCCATTCCGCAATTTCCCTCTTCATATCTGGCCACCAATAATTTTTCTTTAAGTCTCTGTACATTTTGGTACTCCCTGGATGGATGGAATATCTTGAACTATGTGCTTCTTGTAAAATTTCATTCTTTAACTCCGTCACTGGTGGAATCCAGATTCTAGATGAAAATCTCAAAATGCCTTGATCATCCTTCTGCGTGCATAATTCTTCACCTACCAAACGATATATATCTTGATCCATTACATCTTTCTGACATTTCTTTATTTTCTCCAACAACTCTGGCTGGAAAGTCATACTGTACACTTTCGCTTCCTCAGGTTCGCAAACTCTAATTTCCAATTCCAATTTCTGAAATTCCTTATATATATCTTCAGGTACTGATAACTCATTTAACTTTTCCTTCCGACTTAATGCGTCTGCCACCACGTTCGCCTTACCGGGATGATAATTAATCGAGTAATCATAATCCTTGATCAATTCTAACCATCTCCTTTGCCTCATATTAAGTTCCTTCTGGGTAAATATATATTTCAAACTTTTGTGATCCGTGAAAATATCACACTTTTCTCCATACAAATAATGTCTCCAAATCTTCAAAGCAAAAACTATAGCTGCTAGCTCCAAGTCATGAGTAGGATACTTTTGTTCGTGTGGTTTCAATTGCCTTGACGCATACGCAATCACCTGGTCGTGCTGCATAAGAGCACATCCTAATCCTTTGTAGGAAGCATCGCTATAAATTACGAAATTCCCTTGATCGTCTGGAAGTGACAACACATGTGTTGTGATTAATCTTCGCTTCAATTCCTGAAAACTTTCTTTGCACTTGTCATTCCATATAAACTTTTCATTCTTTCGTGTAAGCTTTGTTAATGGTGTGGCAATCCTTGAGAAATTCTGAACGAATCGTCGATAATATCCTGCCAATCCCAAGAAACTTCTTACCTCAGTGGGTGTTCTCGGTCTCCCCAATTCGTAATTGCTTCGATCTTTGCCGGGTCCACTGTGATCCCTTCGTTACTGACTATGTGTCCTAAGAATTGAACTTCTTGTAGCCAAAACTCACACTTCGACAATTTAGCATATAACTTCTTTTTCCTTAAAATCTCCAAAGTTGTCCTTAAATGTTCCGCATGATCCTCCTCCGTCTTTGAATAGATTAAAATATCGTCTATAAATACTATAACGAACTTGTCCAAATATTCCTTGAAAATTCTGTTCATCAGGTCCATAAACGCTGTTGGGGCGTTGGTCAATCCAAAAGACATCACTAAAAACTCGTAATGTCCATACCTTGTTCTGAAAGCTGTCTTTGGTATATCTTCTGGTTTGATCTTCAGTTGATGATATCCCGATCTTAAATCGATCTTGGAGAAATACTTGGCTTCCTTCAATTGGTCAAACAAATCATCAATTCTGGGTAACGGATACTTATTCTTGATTGTCAACTTGTTGAGCTTCCTATAGTCGATGCACAGTCTCATGCTTCCATCTTTCTTCTTGACAAATAATACCGGTGCACCCCACGGGGATACGCACTCCTTTCTCTAACAATTCCTGCAATTGCTTTGCTAGCTCTTTCATCTCAACAGGCGCCATTCTGTACGGGGCCTTGGATACTGGTTCTGTTCCAGGTGCTAAGTCGATCACAAATTCAATTTCTCTATCTGGAGGAAGTCCTGGCAATTCGTCGGGAAATACGTCTGGAAATTCATTCACTACTGGGATATCTTCATGTTTTGCTGGCTCCTGACTTTTGTCAATCACATATGCTACGAAATGCTCGCATCCTTGCCGTAGTAACTTCTTGGCTTGAATCATCGTTAAGAACTTCTTTACTTGTTTCTAACCTTTGAACGTTACTATTCTTTCCTCTGGCGTTTTCACCATTACTTTCTTATTTCGACAATCTATCTGAGCATCATGCTTAGATAACCAATCCATCCCTAATATCACATCAAATTCTCCTAACTTAAATGGTATCAAATCTACACAAAACTTACTACCAAAAATCTCAACCTCACAATTCTCACAAACTTGATTCACAGCTACACGTTCTTGATTTGCTAACTCCACAGTCATTATTTCATTTAAGCACTCAACTGGACAATTTAATTTACTAACAAAATCTTGTGAAACAAACGATAGAGTTGCTCCTGAATCTATTAACACTTTGGCACATAAAGAGTTCACATTAAGCGTACCTGCCACGACATCCGTATCCTGGATCGCATCCTTCACCGACATGTCAAAAACTCTAGCCCTCGGAGTCTCATTCGCTGTTGGGGTAGATCCCATAATTCTCAATGCATTACTGACTGGGGCTGGTGTCTTGCAATCCCTGGCCATATGTCCTGGCTTCCCATATTTAAAGCATGTAAATCCAATGACTGGAACTTTCACTGCTGGATTTCGGATAGGTTGATCTTTATTTGCTGGCTCTCTTGCTGGCTGATTTTGGCACTCCCTCGAGTAGTGCCCTTTCTGGTTGCATTTAAAACATACCACATTCAACTTGTTACAAACTCCTCCATGCTTCTTTCCACATACTTGACAATCTGGAAAAGTTAATCTCAACTGATTCGGCAGATTCACATTAGCTGGACGATTGCCCTGGCCTCCGTCTCCTGCATTTTGTCTCCTGAAATTAAAATTTCTCCCTGGCTGAAACTTGCCCTTCTTAAAATTTGGAAACTTCCCTGTTTGTGACTGACCCTCACTTCCCTCAACTTTCCTTTTCTTGCTTTCCTTATCTTTTTAGAACATCTCACTCTCTGTCTCTGCGATCATAGCCTTCTGTACAACCCCGACATAGGTATCCAATTCAAAAATAGCTACCTTCCCCCTGATCCATGGCTTCAAGCCTTGCTGGAATCTCTTAGCTTTCTTTCTATCAGTATCAACATACGACGACACATACCTTGACAATTCCTCAAACTTCCCCTCATAATCTGTTACCGACATATTCCCTTGCTTTAACTCTAAAAACTTCAGCTCCATTTGATCCTGAACAAACTGAGGAAAATACTTTTCTAAAAACAATTCCTTGAACCTTTCCCAACTAATAACATCTGTGCCTTCCAATGTCTTCACCATTTCCCACCAATAGGTGGCCTCATTCTCCAGATAGTAACTTGCAAACTCAACCTTCTGTTCCTCTTTCACTTTCACTAAGGCAAATGCCTTTTCTATTTCCTTTAACCAAACATTTGCTTCAATTGGCTCTAAGGAACCCTTGAATTCTGGTGGGTTTATTGCCTGAAAAGTTTTGAAAGTTACCTGGTGATTGGTCTGTCTTTGTTGTTGTTGTGCCAGGTGAACTGTTTGTTGGGCCAAGATTTGAAGAATCTGGGCTATTGCTGGGTCCATGGGTCCTGGGTTCACATTCTGGGTTGTATCATCTTGGTTATTATTGTTGTTGGTTTCTTCATTCTGGGTGTTGGTGCGGGTATTTCTTCTGGGAGGCATTTTCTGTAAAGAATCAATCAACTTATTTAGCTTTTGAATCAATCTTTTACATAAAAGAATAGTTTTGCAAAACAGAAATATTTCTTTTTTAAAAACAGTTGTGACTAATTAAATTGCATGCTTCTTTACAGAATATAAATAGTTATGGAAAACAGGGCACATGGTATCACAAAGGTATAACTGGTGCAATAAATAAGGTAAGGTAAAATAGGTGCGATAAAATAAATGACAGTGTTGGAAAGGAAAAAGGTAGTGATATATATAGATCAAAAGTTTTACGGTAGTACAAGCGTAAAGATGCTTCGAAAGTCAAAGCAAAAAGGGTACAACAACCTACTCACTAGTCAGCATCGCTAGTCTATAAATACAACTCAAAAGTCTTCTGATATACACTACACACTACTGTCCATACTACATAACCATACAACACTGCTCAGTATCTCCATCTCTGAATCTCTAACTCAGCTCCAAGAAAACTCTGGTCCTGCCAGCCTCTCAAAGTCCTCCATCACCTCAGTAGCCCAGCCCATCAGTGCATCAAGGCCTCTACCAGGTAGTGTAGCTCCATGTAGCCTAGCCTCAAGAACCCTCCGTGTCACATGAATCTCCTCTCGAAGCTCCCTCACACAACGATCAACATCTGCAGTCCTGATGATATGCTGTAACTCTCTGATCTGAGCCAACAAGGAATCATGCTCCAATAGAAGAGCCTCATACCGGTAATAAGGAACTGGGGGTAATGTAGACTGGAATGGGGCACTTGCTACTGAATGCCCAGTGGAATCTGAATCAGCTGGTGGGGGTCCTCTGACAGGTGGCCTCATGCCTGGAGGTGGAATAGCCTGCAATGGTACGGGCTGCAATACCGGTGGAGGTAGAATAGCCAATGCTGGTGGAATGACAGGACGTGGATCCGATGCTGGTGCTCCAACTGAAGGCTCTGAGTGATCAGCTGATACGGGAATAAAAGAGTCGGCCATCTCTGCTATCTGAAATCATATCGTAATATAAGAATCTCGTACCATAACACAATTTACACTAATACCTGATATACCGAAACACTCAACCTCTCAGCGTTCTATCATCCTATGCCTTACTTCTAATCCTAACCCTCTACCCATTCCCGTTAACCTAGGCTTGTGTCAGTGACTTATAACCTATAGCTCTGATACCAAACCTGTGGCGCCCTCCAAACCCGGGTCAGAAGTTTGGGGTCCACACAAAAACCTTAATTATAACCTGCTTATAACAATAATAAAGATAATAATAATATATGCAATGACCCTACTTACCAATCACCACGGACCCCAACAGGTTAAAGTATGCACACAAGCCAAACACACTATATATTACAAACCGTTCAAATCCCAACTATTTCAAATTCAAACTGAGTATTAAACATTATTACAAACTTTTACAAACTTAAATTGTTCCAAAAGAAGCCTACTAGCTCAGCTTTCTCAACATGAACCCCTAGCTCTCGCGCTGGACTGGGGATCCTCTTTACCAACTGGTTCCTTTTTAACTGGAAAGAATATAAACAACATCGCACAAATGAGCTAACTAGCTCAGCAAGTCACAATGACAAAACTGAGAATAATGATCATCAGGTGAATATGTTTATGATATCAAGTGAACAATGGATTATGATTTAGAATTGGATATTATACTTTTAATTTAAAAACCAAGGTTAGGCTGCTGATCAGTCACGCACTAACCCCGAGCAAGGCACACAGCATTGCTCTAACTACTGGATCCAAGGCACACATTGGCCTAACTTGACCATTATATGATCTGACCACGAATCTGGTCCACAATTTTATAAAAACAATCCAATTCTAACTATAATAACAGAATATGCAATAATAAACAATAACCGAAATCATTAACAACAATAAATGTTTAACAATGAAAGGGTTTCAATCCTTGTAAAGATCAATAAGGTACTTTCAAAGCTTGAATGCTGGGTAATGAAAGAATTGGATAATAAAGGAAATAACATTTCAGGGTTTCAAGGATTTGGTCTTTCAAAGCATAAGATATCATGGATTGAGTATATAATAATTCAGTTCAGTGTCTGGTATTTAGTTTGTATGTATTTGTAGAGTAGTATCGTAGATTTGTGGTTCTTGTTTGGGTATACAATAATCAATGGATTAGAAAGAATATGGTTCATAGCTCAAGAACAATAACTGAAATCAGGATTTAGGTTTCCGTGCTTCAAAGCACTTGCAATGTCAACAAGACTGTCAAGAATTACAATATCTCGAGAAAGTTCAGAACACTTGCCTGATATTAGCTTACTATCCTGCACTTGCTTTCAATCTCAATCGTCTTACTCCTCAACTACCTGTTTCCCTTTCCTACGCCTTGCCTCTTCTGCTCACATATCATAAGCATCTATCAATCATCAACTCACAGGATTCTATTCAACACATACTTCTATCTACCCTTCGTTTTACCCAAATCCGATTAACGGATTGAAATCTATGCAATAACCAAGTAAACACCGAATATATACACTGATAGTCAAACAACAGGTCACGTATAACACATAATACATCACGTAATCAATGACATATCATCTATAAAGAAGTCTCGGGTCATAATTATGCTTTCGGGTATTTAAAATGATTTTTAAAACATTTTTCGGAATTAAAACGGGTCGTTGGATCAATTTCGGAATAATAAACAGGGTTCGGTTGGCCCATTCTGGCTCCGAAATAATTTTAGAATAATTATTGAGCCTTGGAAATAATTTAGAATAATATTTTAAAGCTCGAAACTATTTTTCAGAATTTTTAAATCATTTTTAAATAATTAAATCTAATTAAATAACTAATTAAAATCAATTAATAATTAATTAAATCAATTAATCAATTAATTTTCGAATTAATTGACCAATTAATCAATTATAAATTAACTGAAATTAATTAACTAATTAATTCAGATTTATTTGTGAATTAAAAATAATTTTCGGAATTAAAATAATAATTTTCAGAATTTTCAGAAATTAAAAATGAATTTTTTTAATAAAAATAAATAGGAAATATGATTTTTAAACATTTTATAAACAGGAATCCTATTTCTGAAAACTTTGCAAACTACAGGGACTAAACTTCACCATCTTCAAAAATACAGGGACTAAACTGCAATTTTACAGTTTCAGTCGCCGGAAAATCGGGGGTGGCCGGAGAAGACGATCCCAGCGTTCTCACCCCACCAACACCTCCAGATCAACACTACACAACACCAGGAACTTGTTCATGCATTCAAAACATTCTAATCATCCCTGTTCTGGCCGGAAATTGGCCAAGAACATCGCCGGTTTCCGGCAAACATCGCAAATCTTTAAAACACAACTCCCTTCGATTCAAGCATTTTCTGTTAACGAGCTATATATCAATCGATTGCAAATTTTATAAGGAACACAACCCACTATAAATCAACAGTTAATAACCCCTGAATTAAAAACCCCCAAATTTCAATTGAAAACATTCATACGGGTTATAAACCCTAAATTTGAAATTCAAAAATTAAACCCACTTTTGAGCATGCTATTGAACTCCAAATCAGACGTATGACATATGAAAATCATCAGGAAAACAAGCTCTACAACATGCAATCATCAAATCATACAAACAATCATCCGAACAAAAATTTATATTTTTAATAAAATAAATTCGAAAATAAATAAATTTTTAGAAAAATAACCTTGATTTCTGCAGTGAAACAAAGCTCAGAATCTGATAGAACACCTCAAATCCTTCGTTTTGGTTACTCAAGCTTTAAAAACAGAGATCGGTAACGCCTTCGTTTTGCTGTTTGATTCTTAGAACAGTTTTAAGAAATTAGGGCTTTTCTCTGAAAATTATATAATTAACTATCTGCAAATGATTTTGATACGAAATAAAATACGGTAAAAGGCTATTTATAATTATGAAAAATTTGTATCCCGTTGGATCATTCCGGATATAAAACGGTACGTTTATTTGTAAAAACTGATCCAAACGGTATCGGTTTTCAGGATAATTATTCAAATCAGTACAATTTGTACTGCGGTCTTGGTCTCAGCATCTGGTTACACGTATTACGAAGTGATAATTGGGATAATTTAATAAAAAGCTCCCGTTTATCGAAAATACGGGTTTTATTGATTTACCGAAACGAATATTGTATCGAAAATGTTGCGCCGGGACCCGCGCAGGATAAACCGTAAGCCGGATCGAAAAGTCGAAACATGGAAT
The DNA here is from genome assembly GCF_009905375.1 of Apium graveolens. Taxonomy (NCBI): domain Eukaryota; kingdom Viridiplantae; phylum Streptophyta; class Magnoliopsida; order Apiales; family Apiaceae; genus Apium; species Apium graveolens. The sequence goes on along the minus strand of NW_027417321.1, from coordinate 30,567 downwards.
ATGCTCGGAATATTACAATTAGGTTAGGAAGGAGTTCTCGAATGAGTTTCGGGTTCCAAAAACGTAACAACGGTTGACGTCGGTTGGTTCCCGTTTTTATAAAATAGATTTTAATTACCCGGAAAAAGATTTTAGAAATTTCATATGATTCTTATAAATCCATAAACCAACATAAAAATAATTAGGAAGATATGACAATTATCTATATTTTATTTTGGACATATAAAAATTAAAATACTCAATTAATATTATTTTTGAATATTCAAGTACAGATAACACTTAACAATTAACTCACAGAATAGATACTGAACACACATAATAATTATATAATAGCAAAAATAATTACACGATATATCCCGGATATTACAGTCCATCCAGGGAGTACCAAAATGTACAGAGACTTAAAGAAAAATTATTGGTGGCCAGATATGAAGAGAGAAATTGCGGAATGGGTTAGAAAATGTTATACCTGTCAGAGAGTTAAAGCAGAGCATCAAAGACCAAGCGGATTGCTACAGCCATTGGAGATTCCAGATTGGAAGTGGGAACATATTACCATGGATTTCATAGTTGGATTACCAAGGATAAGGGCTAATCATGATGCCATTTGGGTTATAGTGGATAGACTTACCAAGTCAGCTCATTTTCTGCCTATAAATGAAAGATTTTCGCTCGACAAGTTGGTCCATATGTGTTAGGTCCCAATTTGTTTGTAAAAGGGGGGGGTTGAATGCAAACAATACCGTTTAATCGAATAAAATGCGGAATAAAAATGTGAAACAAAATTCAAGTTAAATAAAACTTTTATTAAACTTGAAAGGTGTTACAACTACGGTATCAGTTACAAGGGATTAATCTCAAATCAATTATTACAAATCTAGAATAAATTCGACATGAACTTTTTCTATTTTTGCAATTAAAAGATCAAATGCTAAATGCGATTTGAGATTAAGTTCTAGGGATTTTAATCCGCTAGATTGATACACAAGAACAAGATAAATAATTCTAGTGGATTGGATTTAACTTTTCAATCTAGAATTTTGATCTTGAATAAAGCAGATGAAAAATAAAATATTGTGCCTTTGTTTTCTGCTGTGTTCTTGACTTGTGTGTTCTGTTGAATTATGTTGCATAAATGTCTTCTGCTGCTTCTTCTAATCCAATCAGTCGAGTAGAATGTATTGGCATGACAATCTCTTTGAGCTGGCAAGACAATCAGAATGAACTAGCAAGACTTTCGGTATGACTATCAATTGTCATACCGATTGTCATAGTAGTTCAAAATCAGATTGTCTTACTGAATTAATAATAGATTTTAATATAATAAAAAATCTGATAAGACAATCCTTTTGAATTAGCATGACTTTCGGTATGACTATTGATTGTCATACCGATTGTTATACTAATACAATCAGTTGACTTTAAGAATTAATAACATATTTTAAATCAATTAAAATCCTGAAAAACCTTAATATTAATTCTGAATTAATTAAACAATTAATTCAATTAATCAATAAATTAATCTTTGCAGATATAATTCATTTTATTAATTAAATTATATGACTTAATTAATTAATAGAGAATTAATACTAATCTTGAGCAGAATCCATTCTTCTGAGTATCTTCTGAAAATCACTGAAATTATGAATCAATTCCACCACTTCAATGTTGACACTCGATGTACTGTCTGGTTCATGAGTGACTAACTTCCGTGACATTTCTTCATGCCTTGACCTTGATACTCTGGATTTTCTTCAGATTAAATCCTTGTAATTAATTGATACCCTGACGAGATCTCTGTCACTTGGTTAAATCCACAATCTTGATTTATATCACTGAGGCTTGATCAATTTCTTGAGCTTCTTCCAGTGAATTAAGTCTTCAAGTCTGTAGATGAATAATGTTTCTTAACCCTTTGACAGATGTTACTTAGTGAGATCTTTCTGACAATAGATCCACTATTTACTTATTACATTCTTATTTGAGTTGAGTTAAATCCTCGAATATACAAATAGGCTATGCCATATGCCTTTCAATCTCCCCCTATTTGCTTGTTAGACAATAACAACAAATACCTAGAGGATAACTCAACTAACAAATAAGAAAAAGATATAAACAGTAATGCAAAGTAAATAGCAGAAAAGTTCTGGATTATATTTAACATTTTCCAGATTCCAAAAGAAATTTACAAGTGAATACAAGATAGATGTTCCTCTAGCCTGAACATATAACTACATTAGACTATCTTGATTCATAAAGCTCTAATCATATTACATTGAGTTTTGAGCTAATTGACTTCATTTGTCTTCTCTTCTGACTTCACCTTCTTCTAAATCTTGAAGCAACTCTTTGTCAAAGACACGATCCTTTTCTGAAGTGAAGCTTGCTGGTCTGACTGGTTGAACTCCAACTGACTTCAGCTTATTCTTGATCTGATTGTACCTTTTAATATTCTTTTCACAATAAGCTTGAATCAAATCAGCTGCTTGAGTCTTCAACATGGATGAGTATCCAGCAGTTCTTAAATGATGTTCCATCCAGACCAGATGCTTAGTTGAGTAGTCTTTAAGAGATTATACATCTAGCTGACAGATTTGAAGATAATCAGACTTAAAGAATCTCACCTGATGAGGATTGTTGACCACTTGAGGACTAGCCCTGCTGGCAAACTCTTTAAGCCTTTCTCGAAGAACTTCATTCAATTCTGAGCTTCTTTTTACCTTGTTGAGAAGAACCCAAATCTCTGACAAAGAACGATTCTCAAACAGATGAAGTGACACCTTGAAAGATCCTTCACTCTGACAATATAAAAAAATGCTCATCTCATTTAGGGATCTATCAAAAGCAGCTGTGATCCTTGAGACTTCAGTCTTGATAGCATTCATGTACATGTCATTGTTAGGATTTGAGATTTCCAGCTTGTCAAGAAGATGTAGGAACTGTCTATCATTGTTGGTGCTCAGCTGAGGCATATCAAGTACTCTCCTAGCTTCATCCCATTTTTCACCAATCTTCAGTCTGACATCTCTTCTCCTTTCTTGAGCCTTAATGTCATGAAGACGTTGCTTTTGAAGAGTTTCTATTTTTTGTATGTCTTTCCTCATGTCAATGATCTGGGAGACCTTTTTGAGTTCAGATTCTTTTCTTTTCATCTCTGGCTGCTGCTGCTGAAACTCTTTCTCAAAGATAGGATCCACTGTAGCTTCCTCTTCCCATTCTCCAAAATCACTTTCCTCTTCAGCTTCAAATAAACCATCTTTATCTTCCAAGACTGGTTCAGTGGGAATGTCAAAAATATCAAAGTCATCCTGTTCTCCACTGTAATAGACATCATCAGCCTTTCCTTTGTCCCCAGCAGAGGTATCTTTTTCTTTCCCCTTTCCACTACTCCCTTTCTTCTCCCCCTTAGTTGAGGGATCCTCTACGGACTTTCCCTTAGATCCTCCATGACCTCCATCACCTCCCGAGCCTGAGCCTCCACCAGACGGCCCTTCAAAGTAAGTCCTTTGTTCTTCATTGGGACAGTGAGAATTTTTGATCATGTAGTACAGGTCCTTCATCCCTTCATTCAGATGTTCCATACATGTCTCTATCTTCAGAAATCTGGAGGAATTCAGTGAATGATTCATTTCAACCAAATCTTCAAGAGAAGTCATCCTTGTATGTAGAGAGCAGAAGTTAGAAATGTCATCAGATGATAAAGTTGGAGTTTCCTGAATGGAATTGAGCTTTGGTGTGACAGTGTTCTTGAGATCTGAGATATCATTTCTTATGAGTGCCAGCTGATTGTTGACAGAGGTGGAAGAAGAAGACCGTTCAACCACTTGTGCTTTGAATGCTTGAGCCTCAGCTTGGCTTTTAGCAAGTTCTTCTTTTAGAGCAGCAATTTGAGCTAACAGGTTTTCAGTATCTGTGTCTGTGTGTGCTCTCACCTGAATTTCACTCGTGTTTGGTTCACTCACCTCACGTGCTTGTGTTTCTGTCAATATAATTGCTTGTGAGGAGTCTTCCTGTTGCTGTTCTTCTGTACCTGCAGTTAAAATCACCCTAACCTCTTCAAGAGAGGTCAGTGGTGGTGCAATGGGAATTCGCGAGTCCCGATCCTCAGTCAAACCTATCATTTCATGTGAAATAGATGTCTGAATTGCTTCAGGGATAGATTGACCGAGTTGCCCTCCACTTTCTCCAGATAAATCTGCGAGTGGAGAATCCCGTGACGGAGCCAGAGGTGTTTGATCTGGGAGGGGAGAAAATGACTCTATTAAGGGTGGCTGAGAGTCAGATTTTCCCTCAGAAGCATGTGACTGCTCTTCTGCCGTAACTATGGCAGGCACTGTAACAGACTCTATGTGCACTCCTCGCTCTATGTCCTGAGTATCATCTGTGGATATGTATGGTTCCATTGTGAGTAATGGAATTGTGCTTGACTCAGTACAAGATGCCATGGTCCTATGGCGAATTTTAATAGATTCATCCTGTTGAGAGAATGTCTCTAGTAACTGTTCATCGGCCATTTCAAAGTCCATGTCCTGTTGGGAGGACAAGGATGGGCTTTCAGATGCCTCAGTATAAGTTTTTCTTTTCTTTGGAGGAGGCAGAGCTGAGGGTTCACTCACATTTAACAATGCACTACTTCCTATTAATCTTCTGGGTAACATTTTAGACAGTGGGGGAGAGGTTGAGATAGAATGTGACTCTGTGTTTGGCTCTATGACCTGGGATTGAAGCTGTGGTTCTACAACTTCATGGTCAGCCCTATCAACCACTGGGGGTCTTTCAACAGAAGTAGGAATGGAGTGAGAGTGAGGAATTACTACCTGTAATGGAAGAGCATCTGATGTTGGAGGAGCCTGGGTGGCTTGAACCACTGGAGGTTGAGGTTGCTGTTCATGACCGGGAAGATTGAAAATAGGTAAAGGAATATAAGTGGCCATGAAAGCAGATACAAGTACTGGAACTTGCATGAATTTAAAGGTTGTGTCTTGGCGGGTGTAAATCTTTTTGCTTACTGGAGGGGGTTCGGTTACTGCAGAGTTAGCAAAAAGGGCTTTGTGTTCAGGTGTGAGAAGATGATCTGCTATAAGCATGAGAAAATGAGCATAGTAACATGATACCCTACGATTTGTAGAATGATCACGTAAAGCAGTAGTGAGACGTCTCAAGAGAATGGGAAAAAGTAGTTTGCCAAAATTGATCCTCTGATTGAAAACAACCGCAAGACCAATATACTGCAGAGTGGAAGTGATGTTGTGAAAGTTGGATTTAGTGCAGTTGGCAAACACTTTAGAAAGTGTATCGAAGAAAATATCCCATTCAGACACCAAATTGGATTTTGAAAGTTTGGTTAAATTGATCACCCCCTGATAGTGAATAGCATGGAAAAAGTTTGTGATATCATTTTCAGAGGGTAAATTACAGAAATTGTCCAATGGAAAATTTAACGCTTGATTGACTACTGTTTCATCAACCACATACTGTGTGTTTGCCACGGTGAATGAAAAAGATTTTGAATCATCGGCTACAGTAGAGGTTGTGCAAATCAGTCTAAGCAGATCGACATTTAAAATCACATTTGATTTAATAGCAGAGCTAACAATCGAATGGTCATTTAAAAATCTAATCCAAGGCTTAAATTTTTCCACATCACATTTTTCCGGATTAAAATAACCAACCTGATTATGCGCGACAATTTGGAAATTGAGAGCCATTTAAAATAATAATAAGACACACACTTTCAGAATTTTAAGAATAATATTAAGAAAATTTGAATTAATTAAATTAATTTAATAATTCGAATTAAATTAATTATAATCGAAAAATTTAGACAGAAATGTATCTTGTTAAAATTCTTAACTCACAAACGCAGATTTGAAAAGCCAAAAGACACAAAATAGAAATTAAAATTTTAAAAAAAATCAACAAACACAATGATTAAAAAAAATTTTGGCAGCACTCCTGTATGTATATACTTGTATGTATATATAGCAGGAGTGATGTATGCTGAGTAAAAACTCGAGCAAGGAAAACAAGGAAGCAGTTTTGAGTTTAATCGAATAGAGAGAGAGAGAAATAAGAGAGAAAAAAAATGAAAGACTGTTGGAATTTTTAACAAAAACTGAACTGAATGATTTTAACAAGACAAAGAAACACTAAATAGACAACTGGTATGACAATTCGGGATAGTCTTACCGATTGTCATACTGATAGTCATACAAGGCAATTTTGAAGAAAAAACAAAAAACAAAACAAATAATAATATATAACTGGTATGACAATCTGATAGTCATACCGATTGTCATACCAGTACAAAATAAAACATAATATATCTGATATTAATTTTATTACTGGCATGACAATCAATAGTCATACCGATTGTCTTGCCAGTTATAAAATTAAACTGATTAAATAAAACAAGTATTAGTACCGGAATGACTTTCAGCAGGACAATTTAATTGTCTTGCCGATTGTCATTCTAGTATAAAATAAATTAAGTATTTTAAATATACTGAATAATTAACATAAAAACTGTTAAAAAAACACATAAACAAAAAATATATAAAATATTACAATTACAGAAAACTGAAATGAATATGGCAGAAAATATTTACATAATTAAAATAATTAAAATATTTCAGAGATAATAATATTTTCAGTCCAAAAATAGATTTCTTTTGAATTTTAACAAATTAAATTCATAGAAAAATATTTTTAGAGAAAATAAAATATTCTGAGACATTAAAATTAACAATTTGAGTAAATAAATAAGATAAGATAATAAAAATTCAATAGAAATGAGCAAGACATATGATAAAATGATAAAATAAATTTGTAAATTCATTCAAGAACAGATCTCAGATATTAACTAAATTAATCACTAAAACTATTCAACATGCCCAATTTACCAACTAATCTGGTAAATGTGGATTCATCAAGTGGTTTAGTGAAAATATCTGCTATTTGTTCTTCTGTTGGAACAAAAAATAGTTCAACAGTACCACTCATGACGTGCTCTCTAATAAAATGATACCTGATGTCAATGTGCTTTGTCCTCGAGTGCTGCACAGGGTTGTTGGTGATGGCTATTGCACTTGTATTGTCACATAAAATAGGAATTTTGTTTAATACAGAGCCATAGTCTCGTAGCTGGTTCCTAATCCACAAGATCTGAGCACAGCAGCTTCCAACAGCAATATATTCAGCCTCGGCCGTTGAGTTGGAAACTATTTGCTGTTTCTTGCTGTACCATGAGATTAGCCTGCTTCCTAGGAATTGACAACTCCCTGAGGTGCTTTTCCTATCAACAACACTTCCTGCGTAATCTGAATCTGTATATCCAACAAGGTTAAAACCAGATTCTTTAGGGTACCAAATACCTAGATTTGGTGTTCCCTTAAGATATCTTAAGATTCGTTTAACAGCAACGAGATGAATATCTCTAGGATCCGCTTGGAACCTTGCACATAAGCATGTAGCATACATAATATCTGGTCTACTTGCAGTAAGATAGAGTAACGAGCCAATCATACCTCTGTAGCTTGTGACATCTACCTTAATGGAGTTTTCACATGGTCCAAGCTTGACAGTTGTAGTTGATGGAGTCCTTGCTGATGCAGAATCCTCTAGATTGTACTTTTTGAGGAGTTCCTTGAGATACTTGGATTGACAAATAAATATTCCATCTAACCTTTGATTTACTTGTAATCCAAGAAAGAACTTCAGCTCTCCCATCATGCTCATTTCAAACTTGCTGTGCCTTAACTTAGCAAATCTCTTACAGAGATTATCATTAGTAGACCCAAATATTATATCATCCACATAGACTTGGACTAATATAGTATCATTCTTATGTTTTTTAGAAAAGAGAGTTTTGTCTATGACACCTCTAATAAAGCTATTTTCAATAAGAAATTCAGAGAGAGTGTCATACCATTTTCTTGGAGACTGTTTGAGCCCATAGATAGCCTTGAAAAGAAAGAAGACAAAATCCAAATGATCTGGATCTTCAAAACCAGGAGGTTGGTCTACATATACCTCTTCATCCAACTTTCCATTCTGAAAGGCGCTCTTGACATCCATTTGATAAACTTTAAAGGTTGAGAATGCTGCGAATGCCAGAAATATCCTGATGGCCTCAAGTCTAGCCACTGGAGCATAGGTTTCATCATAATCAATGCCTTCAGCTTGAGAATACCCTTTTGCTACCAGTCTTGCCTTGTTTCTTGTAACCACACCATCTTCATCTAGTTTATTCCTGAATACCCACCTAGTACCAACAGCTTTCTTGTGTGTAGGTCTAGGTACTAGTTTCCAGACTTGTTGACTTTCAAACTGATTGAGCTCATCTTGCATAACAATCACCCAATCTGGATCAATTAGTGCTTCTTCAATCTTCTTAGGTTCCATCTCAGAAAGAAATCCTGAGAACAGACACTCATTTTGAGTAGCACGTCTAGTTCTGACTCCAACATCTGGATCACCAATAATCAACTCAAAAGGGTGAGCTTTATTCCAGACAGTCTGTCTTGGAAGATTTGATCTTGATGATTCGCCTTGAAATTCATTGTGATGTTGTGTCCTACTCGATGATCCTTCAGCATCTCCCCCTGAGTTGTTGCCATGTTGACTTGAAGGTTCTCCGTCAGTAGCAGTGGTATCTCCATTGTTGCCAAAGTTTCCATCACTATTACCTTGAGTATCATCATGATTAACAGGTTCTTCACCAGCAACAACCTCAGGTTCTTGACCATGTTCTGATTCTGAATCTGACATATCATCAAACTTCAGTTTCTCAGAAGGATCTTCAGTTTGGATACTAGGGAGTTTAGTGTCATCAAATGTAACATTGACACTTTCAGTTACTTTGTGTTGATCAATGATATACACTCTGTATGATCTTCTTTCATATCCAACAAAAATACCCTCATATGCCTTTGCCTCGAACTTACCACGACGATCATCTCCATCCTTGAGCACGAAGCATCTGGCACCAAATACATGAAAGTATTTGATAGAAGGTTTCTGTTCATTCAAAATCTCATAAGGAGTTTTCATGAAGTCTTTGTTGATTAGAGTTCGATTCTGAGTATAACATGCAGTATTGACAACTTCATCCCAAAAGTACATTGGAAGACCTGATTCACTTAACATCGTTCTTGCAGCTTCAATCAATGTACGATTTTTCCTTTCTACCACTCCATTTTGCTGAGGGGTTCTAGGAGCTGAAAATTGTCTGGTATTCCCTTTGTCTGTAAAGAATTCATTGAGAAGTGCATTCTTGAATTCTGTCCCATTATCTGACCTTATTGCTCTAATAGGGACGTTAGAATCTAACTCAATCATCTTGATATGATCAATCACAACTTGTGGTGTTTCATCCTTAGAGTGAAGAAATAAAACCCACGTATACTTGGAATAGTCATCAACTATCACAAGACAGTAACACTTCTTTGACATTGAAAGGACATTAACTGGTCCAAATAAATCCATGTGCAATAATTGCAGAACACCAGTTATGGAAGATGTGTCAGTGCCTCTATGACTTGCTTTCTTTGAATTTCCTTTCTGGCAAGCCTCACATAATCCTTCTGGAGAGAATTCCAGCTGAGGCAGACCTCTTACCAATTCTCTTTTTACAAGAGAATTCATTGTTTTGAAATTGAGATGAGAAAGTCTCTTGTGCCATATCCAACTCTCATCTGACGATGCCTTTGCATAGAAGCAATTGACTTCAGGATTGCTTCCAGAGTTCATGTCAGCTACGAACAGATTTCCTTTCCGGATTCCCATTAAGGAGGGTTTTTCACTTTTCTTGTGCAGAATCTGACACTTCAGCTTGTCGAATAAAACATTGTAGCCGTTGTCACAGAACTGACTAATGCTAAGCAGATTGTGTTCAAGTCCTTGCACAACATACACATTTTCAATGATAACATTTCCAGCTAGCAAACAACCATATCCCTTCGTTAAACCTTTGCTGTTATCTCCAAAGGTAACCACTGGGCCAACTTTCTCAACCACATTTGATAGCAGGGCTCTATCTCCGGTCATATGTCTTGACGATCCGCTGTCAAGAATCCATACTACCGGTTGTACCTGTTTAATGCCCTGCAATACAAATGGATTAGACCTTCTTCGGAACCCAAGCTTGGCTGGGTCCGGCATACTTGTAAAATTGGCCTTTATCAGGAAAAACAACATTCTTAATTTTAATATTCTCAACGTTCTTAATGACTGAACATTTGACCTTGTGAACAGCCTTGACAAATTTCTGTTTAGGCTTAGGCACAAATGTCTCCTTTCTAGCTTTAGGAGGACTAGCAGTCTTAGACCTATCGTGCTTTCTATTATTCACATGCTGACGAGGAGTAGTCTTATCATTAGAAACATGCTTACCATTAAAATAAGCAAACATCAGATTAAAAGCACAAGACATACAATCAGGAACATCACATGCTTTATGAGAGGGATTAACAATAGGCAACTTATGCATGGTAGACATGGCATTTGTGTTATCCAACTCATGTGTGTCTGAGTTAGTCTCAGTTACTTTCACAACCTTGACTGGAACTTTTGACACACTTGACTTGGAGACAGCTTTCTCATTAGCATTATCTTCAGCACGGATTTCTTCTTGAATAATAAATGAGGTCTCATCAAATGGTTCAGCAATTGATTTTTTATAGAGGGGTTCATCAACACCCTTAAGCACATGTGGTACTTCCCTGCCTTTAGCACAGACATGAGGAGGGGAGTTTATGCCTAATTTTCCAATAGCAGCATTGTAATCATAACCTATACCAGATGTTTGATTAACAGCTTGCTTATTGTAAAACTCTTTGGACTTCGAACAAGAATTAAAGTAAGCTTTAACCTTAGCCTCAAGACCGGTGATCTTGTCTTTGAGAATAGTTTCAAGTTGTCTATAACAGTCAACTCTATTCTCTAGAAAAGATACTTGTTCTTTTAATTTATCTTGATTAATGTGCACAAGTCTTAATTCTTTGACCTCTTTCTCAAGGTCTTTGATTTGTTGATTTAACAATTCATTATCACGACGAGTACAATCTAAGGAACCTCCTAAATGATAAACTAATTCAGCATCAGTAAATTTTACCTCTTTTCTTGACGATGAGGTGTTTGCATCACTAGCCATGAGAGCAAGATTCCCAACTTCTTCATCTTCACTGTCAGTATCATCCCAGCTTCTTCCCTTTGCCAGGTAAGCCCTCTCAGATTTACTCTTTTGATTAGAATCGTAAGAGTTCTTCCTTGCTTGTTTTGGCTTCCTGCATTCTGTGGCAAAGTGTCCCAACTCATTGCAGTTGAAGCATCGAATGGTGCTTCGATCAACCATCCTTGTTTTATACCCACCACTGCTGGTGTTAGAGGATGAAGATCCACCTTTCTGGAATCTGTTGTAGTTGGACTTGTACTTGAACTTGGGATTCCTTTTAAATCTGACATTTGAGAATTTCTTGACAATCAGGGCCATTGACTCATCCTCCAATTGCTCCAGTTCTTCCAAGGAATAATAATCATCTCCTGATTGATTTGTAGTAGGAGAATCAAATTATGCTACTATCACATTATCTTCAACCTTGTAAGACTGTACCATTCTTTCTGACTGTTGAGATTGTTGTTGATATTGTGGTTGTTGTTGTTGTTGTTCATCAGCTACTAGAGCAGTAGTCGTGCTGACCACTCTTCCTTTCCCGTAAACTTCCTTCTGCTGAATCTGCTCCAACTCATAAGTCTTTAACACACCATAGAGCCTTTCCAAAGAAATCTCACTCAGATCTCTTGCTTCTCTTATGGCAGTGATTCTATGTTCGAGATGAGTTGGCAGTGTTAAAAGGAACTTTTTGTTGACCTCCCTGATGGAATAGTATTTACCATTAATGTTCAGGTTGTTGATCAATGCATTGTACCTCTCAAACACTTCAGTGATTCCTTCCCCTGGATTGGATTTAAAGTATTCATACTCAGAGGTTAGGATTTCTAGCTTGTTCTCCCTAACTTCCTGTTATGGATAAAAAACTAAGGTTATTATTTGCTGTATTTATTACTAAGATTCGGGAGTTCAAGGCCTTTAATGGCTGCTCTCGTGTATCAGTAGCTTAATTCTGCCTTTATGAGATGCCTACGTATCTTTGTGAATTAGAGAATCAAGCCAAAAAATGTAGTTCTGATTTGTGGGGTGAGGCCCCTTATATAGATGTTGGGAGTCCTTGAATTGGACTTGGTATAGGAGACTTGGTGGGCAAGTCTCATAATTAGAATGGACTTTGGAGTCCTAGATAGTAGGAAACTGATTCCTTATCCTTTTAGGTCCCCTTGAGACTAATCTATAAGGATTTATATCCTTATCGGGACTCTTCTTAATAGCTGATTTTTCCCTTATTAATTAATTACGAAATTAATTAATAATCAGGGCTTTTTGGCCTTCTTTATTCCATCAGGCCTGATCTGGTCCATCAGGCTTAACCTTTCTGGTCTGAGTATCATATATCTTTTTATTGGGCCTAGTAGCCCACACCTTGCAGTATTTAATTATACTATCATAATTTATTTATGCCTATCATTTGCCCCCCAACTTGTGGGAAACATTGATTAGGTTTCGCAGAAGTTAAGTATGTTTATTCCCTTACAGGGTTTCGTTTTCGCGTAAAGTGTGGAGCGACCTACACATTTACAATGAATTTTCCTTTTATTCAGGAATTATCTTAATTTCCAGGAATTTTTCCCTTATTTCCGGGATTTTTCCCTAATTTCCGGGATTTTTCTCTAATTTTCTGGATTTTTCCCTTAATTTCTGGATTTTTCCCTAATTTTCTGGGATTTTTCCTTAATTTATGGATTTTTTCCTTAATTTTCTGAATTTTTCAGATTTCCAGCCCTTTTTCGACCAGGATCCTAGTTGAAATTTTGACCTGGATCCTAGTCGAAATAGGGGTCAGCCTTGCCATCCTGGTCGAAGGAATTCGACTAGGATCCACGACCTGGAATTCGACCAGGATCTTAGTCGAAATTTCGACCTGGATCTAGGACCTAGAATTCGACCAGGATCCTAGTCGAAAATTCGACCTGGATCTAGGTCGAAAATTCCCCCACCTTTTTTTTAGCTTCTTGTCATGAGCCTATCGACTAGGATTTCAACTAGGATTCTAGTCGACATTTTGACCTGAATCCTGTTCGAAAATTCTTTGGTTTTCTTGCTTCCTGGTCGAAGGATTTCGACTAGGATCCACGATCTGGAATTCGACCAAGATCCTAGTCGAACTTCGACCTGGGTTTTTAATCCCCATTTTTGAAAGATGCTTGGTTTATTCGACCTCATTCCTGGTCGAAGCTTCGACCTCAATTCAGTCCCGTTATTCCAGCTATTTTCGGGTGTCTGCTCGAAAGATTTCAGGCAGGATTCACGACCTGAAATTCGACCTGGATTCTGGTCTTTTTTACCCGTTATTTTCGGGTGTCTGCTCGAAAGATTTCGGGCAGGATTCACGACCTGGATTTCGACCTGGTTTTTGGTCTTCCACTAGCCTTCTTTATTTAGCTTTAATTTAGGGTATTGTATTTTCCAAATCCTAATTGGATTTGGGCCTGGCCTTTTTTATTAGGCCTTATTAAATTTTACTGAGCCTCTATTTATTAGGCTTTTCCAAATCTTACTGGACCTTTTTTTATTGGGCTTTTCCAAATCTTATTGGGCCTCTTTTATTGGGCCTTTTCAAATCTTATTGGGCCTCTTTTATTGATCTGGGCTTAATACACCCTGTTTAGAATGCTCTAGAATTCCTAGGAATATTCTGGAATATTCCTTTTTCTGGGCTTTTTCCTATGGGCCTTTGTCCTTAATGGGCTTTCGTCCCTTCAACTTCCTTTTCCTCTTATATAAAGGAATGAGGAAAGGCTACTACTCCTCACCTTCTCATTTCTAAGTTTTCTTCTTTCTCCTCCTGCTAAGATTCTCAGAGCAATAACAGCAAGTCGGAGCTCAAAGCCTTTTTCAGGAGTGCTTCTTCAGGTAAAATTCCTTTCTTTGCTTTTCGTATCTATTTTTCCATTGTGTGCCGTTTTAAGATAGCCTGTTTACGTTCCTTTTTTTTTAGATGGCTGACAAAAAAATGACTCGCTTGGCCAAGATGAACGTGGCTAGAAAGTCCAACGAGTTCCCTATCCGATCGAGGTACACTTCTTTAATCGATATGATAAACACTCGAGGGGACGAGTACCCGATTGATGCGCATCTGGACGCGCACGATCATATCAGTGCCTTGCGAGACCCCAAGGAGCTGGAAAAGTTGAGCAGCTGCTTCAGAATCAAGGAACCTTTTAAGCTGGTTCTTGCAGGTCCGGCCGACAGGGCCTATCAGTGGAAGAAGGACGCGCTATGCGTCTATAGGGATACTCTAAGGGCAGGTATCAGACTCCCTATTCATCCATTCATTCCTTTGCTACTGGCTGATGTGGGCATCAGCCCTTGCCAACTTCCCCCTAATTCTTGGAGGCTGATTCTGTGCTATCTGTCGCAATGCGCCAAGCACAATGTCCCCACATCTGTTGCTGTCTTCAGAAAGATTTTTCAGTTCACGAATAGCCCTGACAAAAGTCCGGGTTGGGTTTCTATAAATTAGCGCCCCACTATCCCCCATATCGTGAATGGGAAGTCCATCCCTGACAACAACTTGGGGTGGAAGAAAGATTTCTAGTTCATTGTTTGGGAAGGTGGAGATTGGGGCTCCCTGTTTCGATCATCCTTTGGGCTGGCCGTGGACGGGAGCCCAAATGATATAACTTTGTCTGAGGAGGAGGCTAGAGCTTTCAACCTCCTTACACAAGACAACGGTACTTCCCATTCTTGGGATCTTATCCGGGAGACCGTCTTGGTAGAACGCGGCCTCTCGCCCGTTCATAAGAAAAGTAAGTTCCCTTTCTTACCTCCTTTATTTCCTTCATTTTTTATTCCATTGATCTTCAACTGACTTCGTTTGTTGCAGTGGCTGAGAAGATTGAGGAGGCTACTAAGCCTAAGGACCTGAAGACAACCAGGATGAAGAGGGTTGGGAAGGTCTTTAAAGACCCTCGACTTGGTGATCGCTTCCCTGAGTTCCTCCTTCAGGCAATGGAGCCAAGCGAGGAAGGCCCCAGCCAAGTTTTGCGCACCAAGCAGAGGCCAGGGGCCTATTTTCAACCTGCCCGGGGGATCCGGGGCAAGGACTCAATCGTGGGCAGCACGGCGCTGTCCAAGGAATGGGCTAAGCATTCCATCTCCCCGGTGGACTATCAAGATTTTGTCCTTCAACAGGACTTAGAGGGGAATGAGCTATTTGGAGCCCAGGCTCTGGCGACGGTACGTCCTTTACCTATGCCCTTCATACTTATCTTTCCATGTTTCTTTTCTAAACTTCTGCTGTTTCTCTTGCAGGCTAACGCCCATTTCCAAGGGGCAATTCACCAAGCTAAGGCTTGGAAGGTTGGCCTGGAAGATGCCAACAAAAAGTTGGAGGAGGCCAACCAAAAAATAGAGGCCCTTTAAGCTCAACTGGCCTCTTCCACTTCTGACCTGGAAACGGCCCGGGCAGAAAATGTCATTCTGAAGGTGCAAAAGGACAAAGCTTTTGATGGCTGGATGGACACCCAGGAATTCAAAGACTTGATGGTGGAGCATGATGCCCTTCTTCACCCAGTTAGCTACAAAGAGGGCTGGGACGCTGCTGTGGAGGCCATCCAGGATGATTTTCCAGAGGTCCTCGAGCAGTCCTCCTTTCCTTGCCCTGTGCGAGTTCCAGAGCTTGGAGGTGTTACTGAGAAGCTTGCTGATATGATCAAGGATGGAGAGGAGGAAGATTCTTCCGAAGAGGAGCTTGAGCCTGTCGCTAAGAAGGCTAGGGTGGAAGAGCCTCTAAGAGCAGCGCCTCAACAACCAGCATCTCCCGCAGAGGGAACCTCTACAGGGACTTCGGAGGGGACGACCGAGACAGTCCGAAGGAACGACTGAAGACATCCGAGGAGACTTCAGATAGTGGTTCCGAGGAATCTCAGCCTTCCAAGGCCTAACCTTTTTTTGTATATCTTCTAGGAGACTTCGGATAGTGGTTCCGAGGAATCTCAGCCTTCCAAGGCCTAAGTTTTTTTTGTATATCTTCTTTTTGAACTTCATTCATATCAGAACTTGTTACCCTCCGGGGTTATATTTCATATGTTGCTTTTCTTGCCTCTTTCTATTTTAACTTTACAATCTTAATACGCATTTGAACTTTAAACATCCTTAGATTGAAATAATTTCAAACTCTTTAATATGAAGTCTGGTTTTCCAAAACCTTACACAGCATGGGTTCGACCCTAATCAACAATAACTAGACAATGTAAATTCTACTGGAATATAAAATCCTACGCAAGCAAAGCTTCGAGGTGCTTTTAAACCTACTTGTCACAATGACAAGTGAGAATCGTACTTCGCCTATCTTATACGTAGTAAACCTTCAAGTTTTGTGCGTGCCAGGTCCTCGGGACTTCAAAACCATCCATAGTTTCCAGCTTGTAGGTTCCTCTACCCTGAACGCTCTTGACTCTGTACGGCCCTTCCCAATTCGGGGCAAGCTTTCCTTTCTGTCCGACACCAGAAGCCTCTATTTTTCTCAAGACTAGATCACCTTGTTTAAAAAACCTCTCTTTAACCCTTAGGTTGTAGTAGAATGAAGCCTTTTTCTGATATTCTACTATCTTTGCATGTGCTTTATCTCGCACTTCATCGATTAAATCCAGGGATAACCTCTGCCCTTCCTCATTTTCTTCCTCATCGAAAGCCTGAATCCTTGGAGAGGAATGTGATATCTCTACTAGAACTACTGCTTCTGCCCCATATGCCAACATGAAGGGAGTTGCCCCTGTCGTGACTCTACAGGTAGTCCTGTAGGCCCATAATATTGGAAGTATTTCATCCACCCAATTATTTCTTGACTTCTCGATCCTCTTCTTTAGTCCATCCAGGATTATCCGATTTGCTACCTCTGCTTGCCCATTGGCTTGCGGGTGAGCCACAGAGGTGAATCGTAACTCAATTTCATTTTCTTCACAATACTTCTTGAATTCCTCATTGTTGAATTGTGTTCCATTGTCAGTGACGAGGATACGGGAAATTCCATATCGGCACATAATGTTTTTTCACAGGAATTGTGCAACCTGCTTAGTTGTGATCTTGGCCAAGGGTTTGGCTTCGATCCACTTGGTGAAATAATCAATGGCTACAATCAGAAATTTCCTTTGTGCTGTGGCCATGGGAAAAGGCCCCAAAATATCCATTCCCCACATAGCAAAAGGAATGGGCGAGTTGATAGAGGTCAGCATCTCGGGGGGTTGTCTAACAACAGGTGCATGCTTCTGACAGCGGTCACATTTCTTCACATATTCTTTGCCATCAGCCATCATTTCTGGCCAATAAAAACATAAACGAGTTATCTTATGAGCCAAGGCCCTGCCCCCCAAGTTTTGTCCACAAATACCTTCATGCACTTCTTCAAGAGCCAAGCGTGCCTCATCGGGCCTGAGACACCTCAAGTAGGGAACCACGAAAGATCTTTTGTAAAGAATCCCATCTATCAAAGAGTACCTTAGTGCCCGAACAGTTAACTTCTGTGCTTCAGTTGCATCACTTGGCAACCAACCGGTCTGAATGTGAGCCTTGATGGGATCAATCCATGACGTCCCCAAGCCTATGGGAGCCACTAGCTTAACATCTATGCTTCGTGTCTTCAAAACACGGAAGTACACTACTTCCTGAACTTTCTTCAATCTCAGACGAAGCGAACTTTGATAGCGCATCTGCCTTAACATTTTCTTCCCTTGGAATGTGTTTAACATGGCATTCATTAAATTGGGTCATCACAGCCCTTACTAGGCGGACATACTTAGCCATCGTATCATCCCTTGCCTCAAATTCTCCCTTTACCTGGGATATGATCAGCTTCGAGTCTCCACGAACCTTTAAGTTTTTGACTCTAAGGTGTCCCAGCTAGACCAAGGCCAGCTATCAGGGCTTCATACTCTGCCTCATTGTTTGTGGTTAGAAAGTCTAGCTTCATAGCATACTCAATTAAGAACCCATCAGGGCTTTGCAAAACCAATCCTGCTCCACTGGAGTTTGTTTTTGATGCCCCATCAAAATAGAGAACCCAATATTCTTTATCATCCTTCTCTTTGCCCCCATCATCGACTTTCTTGTCTTGAGGTACGGCATCTTCCTGCCCCCCGGCTTCTTGGTTGGGTATGGTACATTCCACCACGAAGTCAGCTAGTGCCTGGGCTTTTATTGCCGTACATGGTTTATACTTGAGATCGAACTCTCCCAGCTCTATTGCCCACTTAATCAATCTCCCACTTGCCTTGGGACTGTGAATGATATTTCTCAGGGGCTGATTTGTTAGCACCTCAATCTGGTGAGCCTGAAAATAAGGACGCAGTTTTCTCGAAGCCATTACCAAGGCTAAAGCGAATTTCTCAATAGCTGAATAATTCAACTCAACACCATGCAAAATTTTGCTGACATAGTAAACGGGTTTCTGGACTTTCAATTCCTCCTTAACCAACACCGCGCTCACGGCGCTCTCTGAAACAGCCAAGTACAAAAATAAAACTTCACTCAGAACTGGCTTAGCCAACAACGGGGCCTGGGCCATATACTTCTTTAATTCTTCAAATGCCTTCTGGTTTTCCTCACTCCATACAAAGTCTTTGATGTTCTTTAGTGATTTGAAGAATGTCAAGCACTTGTCTCCTGACTTGGAGATGAATCGTCCTAGCGCCGCAACCCTTCCTGTGAGCTTCTAAACATCCTTGACAGTTTTTGGTGGTTCCATATCCAGGATTGCCTTTATTTTATCGGGGTTAGCCTCAATTCCCCTCTTTGAGACCATCAATCCCAAGAATTTTCCAGATCCTACTCCGAAAGCACACTTCGTAGGATTCAACATCATCTTGTGGTACCTTAGGACCTCAAAAACTTCCCTCAAATGGGTTATATGATCAGTCTTTACTAGACTCTTGACTAGCATGTCATCAACATAGACTTCCATACTCTTTCCAATAAGATCCTTAAAAATTTTATTCACCAACCTTTGATAGGTGGCTCCTGCATTCTTGAGACCAAACGCCATAACAAGATAACAATAAACACCAAACTCAGTGATGAATGAAACCTTTAGAATGTCATCCTTGTGCATCTTAATCTGATTGTATCCGCTAAATCCATCCATGAAACTCAGCATCTCATGTCCAGCAGTGGCATCAATCAAAGTATCAATTCTAGGCAGCGGAAAACAGTCTTTGGGGCATGCATCATTCAGATCAGTGAAGTCCATACACATCCTCCACTTTCCATTAGCCTTCTTCACCATTACAGGGTTTGCTAACCACTCTGGAAATTGAATCTCCTCAATGAAACCAGCCTCTAAGAGCTTTTCTACTTCCTATTTTATAGTCCTCTTGTCTTTCCGGGGCAAAAATTCTTTTCTATTGTTTCACTATCTTCCGGCTTGGATCCACGTTTAGCTTGTGAGTAATTAACTCCGGGTCTATGCCTGGCATATCAGCTGCTGACCATGCAAACACATCACTATTTTCTTGCAAAAATTTCACTAACTTCCCTCTAAGGGGCTCCTCTAATGTGGCTCCAATGAAAGTCATCCTCTCAGGATTCTCGGGGTCTAAAGGAACCGAAACCAATTCTTCTGCTGGCCTTCCTCTATTCTCATCATTTTCTCGAACATCCATATCTTCAATAGGAAGAACCTGCCCCCGGACTCCATCTGCCCTTAAAGAGGCCACATAACAGCTTCTAGCCATTTTTTGATCTCCTCTCTCTTCTCCAATCCCGTTTCGGGTGGGAAACTTCATGACTGAATGGTAGGAAGAGGGGACTGCCTTGAAGGCATGTATCCCTGTTCTCCCCATGATAGCATTATAAGTTGAACTAGCCTTTACCACCACGAAATCCAGTATCTGCATTGCTTGCCTTGGCTCCGTACCTATGGTGGTCGTCAATTTGATTATCCCTTCCACAGGACATTCTACTCCAGCAAATCCATATATCGGCATGTCGGTTGGTGTCAATTGGGAGTCGTTATACGCCATCCTTAGAAAGGTGTCAGTGGAGCAAGATATCCACAGAAGCACCATTATCCACAAGGACCCTCTTAACCGGGCTATTTCCTATTATCGGTGTTATGACGAGCGGGTCGTCATGGGGAAACTTCACACCCTCTAGGTCGGAATCATCAAAAGCCAATGTTACTTCTGTCCTGGCCCTCTTCGGGGCTTCACCAACAATATGCATAACCTCCCTGGTGTATGCCTTTCTGGAATTTTTGGACAATCCAGCAGCAGTTGGACCTCCAAAGATCGTGTTTATTACAGGTCCTCGAGGGCGTCGTGGTCCTCCAAAAATTGCATTTATAACCGGCCCTCTAGGTTGGGGATTCCTCCCCTGATCGTCTTGGTCCCTCCTACGATCTTCAAAGTTCTTCCTTCCATTATTGTTTCTATCCCCTCCATCTCCAGTATACTTGTTCAACCTTCCTTTTCGAATCAAAAACTCAATTTCATCTTTCAATTGCCTACACTCATCGGTGTCATGGCCAACATCCTTGTGAAACCTGCAATACTTGCTCTTATCTAGCTTGGCGGGATCAGCCTGCAAGGGCTTAGGCCAGCGAATATCTCTATCTTTCTCAATCTCCATCAAAATCTGACTTCTAGGAGCACTCAGCTTAGCGTATTCAGTGAACTTTTGCCCAGGTCCTCCCTTCTTGGGGGTTGAATCAGGGTTTTGTTCGGTTCTAGGATATTTGTCTTTAGCAATATACTCCAGATCAGTTTTTCGCTTCTTGCCTCCAGTGGGCTCATTACTTACTACGGTCTTCCTCATGCTTTCTTCAACCTTGATATACTTCCCTGCCCTCTCTTGGAGTTGCAACATGTTTTAAGGGGGACATTTGGCCAAGGACATCTTGAAAAACTCATCCCCAGTTCCTTGTTGCAGTGCTATCATGGCTACCTTATCATCAAGGTCTGGGACTTTTAAAGCCTCCTTTGTAAAACGATTCAGGTAATCTCTCAAGGATTCCTTAGCTCCCTGCACATGACTCATAAGAGATGCTGAACTTTTCTCATGGACTCTTCCACTGATGAATTGCTTAATAAAAGTCTGACTTAATTCTCTGAACGATCCAATAGAATTTGGGGGCAGGCGACTGTACCATCTTTGAGCCATACCCGACAGGGTTTGAGGGAAGGCCCGACACTTTATAGCATCATTCACGGGTTGCAGCAACAGTGCATTAGAGAATGTCCTAACATGATTAGCGGGGTCTCCCGTGCCATCATAGGCTTTGATAGTGGGCATCTTGAATTTCCTTGAGATATGGGCATTCATTATCTCTTCTGTGAAGGGTGGAGTTGGATCATCAGGATCTCCAAGGGGAAGGAGATTGCTTGGATCAGTTCTTGGGACACTAGCCCTTCTTCTTACCGGACCATCCAGGTCTATGACAGGAGGAATATTTCTCCCCCTAGGAGGTATCTGGGGTCTGGTGGCCTGGTGAGCCTCCAAATCACGCCTCAGCCTTTGGATTTCAGCCTCATGAGCCCTGATCCTTTCCTGCACTTCTTGGGGATTCGCCCCTGGGGTGCTTTGGGGGCGTTGCCTTCCATCGGCCATTGGCTCTTTTCCAGGACGCCTCCTTCTCGGGGCCATTTCATCATCCGAAGATTCAGAGTCTCTCTCAGTGTAAGGACCAGAAAATTCCCGATCCTCAGGGATAGGACCCAAACCTCGTATATAGGGGGTGACTGCCCTCGTGCTTCGCTTCGCCCAGCATATCCGCTTCCTCCAACCTCAGGGTGAAAGGGAATCCCATAAGGGGGTTAGTAGTAACAATAGTTGAATATTCATACCCGACGGGTCGAGAATTCACAGGTATATGTACTTGTTGAACTTGAGGATTCGTACCTTGAATAGTCGGGGGAGTTGTCCCTTGTGGCTGAGGTTGAGTTGCCCCTATCTGGGCTTCCCCCTGAGTAGATGCATAAGTCAGATGGGGAGGAACCTCCACGGTTGATAAATCACCTGGGTTGTGTCTGATGGTGTTCCTTCCTCTAGAGCTCTAATTGTTCTCCGTGTTCTCACCATGGTTGTTGTTGTGCTTTCCCACAGAAGGCGCCAAATGTTATGGATAAAAAACTAAGGTTATTATTTGTTGTATTTATTACTAAGATTCGGGAGCTCAAGGCCTTTAATGGCTGCTCTCGTGTATCGTAGCTTAATTCTGCCTTTACGAGATGCCTACGTATCTCTGTGAATTAGAGAATCAAGCCAAAAAACATAGTTCTGATTTGTGGGGTGAGGCCCCTTATATAGATGTTGGGAGTCCTTGAATTGGACTTGGTATAGGAGACTTGGTGGGCAAGTCTCATAATTAGAATGGACTTTGGAGTCCTAGATAGTAGGAAACTGATTCCTTATCCTTTTAGGTCCCCTTGAGACTAATCTATAAGGATTTATATCCTTATCGGGACTCTTCTTAATAGCTGATTTTTCCCTTATTAATTAATTACGAAATTAATTCATAATCAGGGCTTTTGGGCCTTCTTTATTCCATCAGGCCTGATCTGGTCCATCAGGCTTAACCTTTCTGGTCTGAGTATCAAATATCTTTTTATTGGGCCTAGTAGCCCACACCTTGCAGTATTTAATTATACTATCATAATTTATTTATCCCTATCACTTCTTCTGTGCCTTCATTAATAATCTCAATAGTTTCCCAGATATGTTTGGAATCTTTACAATTCATCACATGTCTATTCATCAAGGGATTAAGGGAATCTACTAAAATTAATTGAAGGCTAGCATCCAGGGAGGCTTCTTCTATTTCAGCAGGAGAGAAATCCTCAGGATCTTTCACATAAGTTCTCGCTTTGGTGATCACCACATCATTTTCTATTACCTCTGGTTCAATAACCATAGGAATTTTTGGACCCTTCTTTAACACTTGCAAATATTTGGGATTAACAACTTGTAAAAACAGTAGCATCTTCTTCTTCCACATAACATAATTTTCTTTATCGAAAAGTGGAATTTTAACGGTTCCAACTTTTTGTGTAGTCATTATGAATTTTTTGAGTGAATAAAAAATTCAAGAAATGAAAGAAACACAAAAGTCTAGGATCTAGATTTGTACATTAATCAGATGGCTCCGATACCAATTGTTAGGTCCCAATTTATTTGTAGAAGGGGGGGTTGAATGCAAATAATACCGTTTAATCGAATAAAATGCGGAATAAAAATGTGAAACAAAATTCAAGTTAAATAAAACTTTTATTAAACTTGAAAGGTGTTACAACTACGGTATCGGTTACAAGGGATTAATCTCAAATCAATTATTACAAATCTAGAATAAATTCGACATGAACTTTCTCTATTTTTGCAATTAAAAGATCAAATGCTAAATGCGATTTGAGATTAAGTTCTAGGGATTTTAATCCGCTAGATTGATACACAAGAACAAGATAAATAATTCTAGTGGATTGGATTTAACTTTTCAATCTAGAATTTTGATCTTGAATAAAGCAGATGAAAAATAAAATGTTGTGCCTTTGTTTTCTGCTGTGTTCTTGACTTGTGTGTTCTGTTGAATTATGTTGCATGAATGTCTTCTGCTGCTTCTTCTAATCCAATCAGTCGAGTAGAATGTATTGGCATGACAATCTCTTTGAGCTGGCAAGACAATCAGAATGAACTAGCAAGACTTTCGGTATGACTATCAATTGTCATACCGATTGTCATAGTAGTTCAAAATCAGATTGTCTTACTGAATTAATAATAGATTTTAATATAATAAAAAATCTGATAAGACAATCCTTTTGAATTAGCATGACTTTCGGTATGACTATTGATTGTCATACCGATTGTCATACTAATACAATCAGTTGACTTTAAGAATTAATAACAGATTTTAAATCAATTAAAATCCTGAAAAACCTTAATATTAATTCTGAATTAATTAAACAATTAATTCAATTAATCATTAAATTAATCTTTGCAGATATAATTCATTTTATTAATTAAATTATATGACTTAATTAATTAATAGAGAATTAATACTAATCTTGAGTAGCATCCATTCTTCTGAGTATCTTCTGAAAATCACTGAAATTATGAATCAATTCCACCACTTCAATGTTGACACTCGATGTACTGTCTGGTTCATGAGTGACTAACTTCCGTGACATTTCTTCATGCCTTGACCTTGATACTCTGGATTTTTTTCAGATTAAATCCTTGTAATTAATTGATACCCTGACGAGATCTCTGTCACTTGGTTAAATCCACAATCTTGATTTATATCACTGAGGCTTGATCACTTTCTTGAGCTTCTTCCAGTGAATTAAATCTTCAAGTCTGTAGATGAATAATGTTTCTTAACCCTTTGACAGATGTTACTTAGTGAGATCTCTCTAACAATAGATCCACTATTTACTTATTACATTCTTATTTGAGTTGAGTTAAATCCTCGAATATACAAATAGGCTATGCCATATGCTTTTCAATATGTACCTAAAAGAAATTGTAGTTCGTCATGGAGTTCCAGTGTCTATCGTATCTGATCGAGATCCAAGGTTTCATTCAAGATTCTGGAAGAGTTTTCAAGAATGTTTGGGAACAAGACTGAATATGAGTACAGCTTATCACCCCCAAATGGATGGCCAAAGTGAAAGAATGATCCAGACAATCGAGGATATGTTACGTGTTTGTGCGATTGATTTCAAAGGAAGTTGGGACGAACATTTACCTCTGGTAGAGTTTGCTTACAACAACAGTTATCATGCCAGCATTGGAATGCCACCCTATGAAGCCCTTTATGGATGCAAATATAGATCTCCAATATATTGGGACGAAGTAGGAGAACGCAAGATACTTGGACCTGAACTGGTACAGCAGATAAAGGAAGTTGTTGAACTTATCCAGAAAAGATTAATAGCCGCTCAAAATCGTCAGAGGAAATATGCAGACCAATCAAGGAAAGACATGGAATTTGAAGAAGGAAGCTTGGTATTACTGAAAGTATCACCATGGAAAGGACTAACGAGGTTTGGAAAGAAAGGGAAGCTAAGCCCAACATATGTCGGACCTTTTGAGATCCTAAAGCGCGTTGGCAAAGTAGCTTACGAATTGGCGTTACCTCCGCACATGGAGCACATTCATAATGTTTTTCATGTATCGATGCTCAAGAAATATAATCCAGACTCCAGGCATGTAATAGAATATGAGCCAATACAGCTTCAGGCAGATTTATCATATGTAGAGAGTCCGATAGAGATTCTAGAGGCAAGAGAGAAAGTATTGAGAAATAAAGTGGTAAAGTTAGTAAGAGTATTGTGGAGAAACCAAAAGGTTGAAGAGTCAACCTGGGAGTTAGAAAGTGATATGAGAGAAAAGTACCCTCATTTGTTTTCTTAGAGATTCTGAGGACAGAATCCTTTTAAGGGGGAAGGATGTAATATCCGGGATATATCGTGTAATTATTTTTGCTATTATATAATTATTATGTGTGTTCAGTATCTATTCTGTGAGTTAATTGTTAAGTGTTATCTGTACTTGAATATTCAAAAATAATATTAATTGAGTATTTTAATTTTTATATGTCCAAAATAAAATATAGATAATTATCATATCTTCCTAATTATTTTTATGTTGGTTTATGGATTTATAAGAATCATATGAAATTTCTAAAATCTTTTTTCCGGGTAATTAAAATCTATTTTATAAAAAAGGGAACCAACCGACGTCAACCGTTGTTACGTTTTTGGAACCCGAAACTCGTTCGAGAACTCCTTCCTAACCTAATTGTAATATTCCGAGCATATTCCATGTTTCAACTTTTTCGATCCGGCTTACGGTTTGTCCTGCGCGGGTTCCGGCGTAATATTTTCGATACAATATTCGTTTCGGTAAATCAATAAAACCCGTATTTTCGATAAACGGGAGCTTTTTATTAAACTATCCCAATTATCACTTCGTAATACGTGTAACCAGGCGCTGAGACCAAGACCGCAATACAAATTGTACTGATTTGGATAATTATCCCGAAAACCGATACCGTTTGGATCAGTTTTTACAAATAAACGTACCGTTTTATATCCGAAATGATCCAACAGGATACAAATTTTTCATAATTATAAATAGCCTTTTACCGTATTTTATTTCGTATCAAAATCATTTGCAGATAGTTAATTATATAATTTTCAGAGAAAAGCCCTAATTTCTTAAAACTGTTCTAAGAATCAAACAGCAAAACGAAGGCGTTACCGATCTCTGTTTTTAAAGCTTTAGTAACCAAAACGAAGGATTTGAGGTGTTCTATCAGATTCTGAGCTTTGTTTCACTGCAGAAATCAAGGTTATTTTTCTAAATATTTATTTATTTTCGAATTTATTTTATTAAAAATATGAATTTTTGTTCGGATGATTGTTTGTATGATTTGATGATTGCATGTTGTAGAGCTTGTTTTCCTGATGATTTTCATATGTCATACGTCTGATTTGGAGTTCAATAACATGCTCAAAAGTGGGTTTAATTTTCGAATTTCAAAATTAGGGTTTATAACCCGTATGAATGTTTTCAATTGAAATTTGGGGGTTTTTGATTCAGGGGTTATTAACTGTTGATTTATAGTGGGTTGTGTTCCTTATAAAATTTGCAATAGATTGATATATAGCTCGTTAACAGAGGATGCTTGAATCGAAGGGAGTTGTGTTTTAAAGATTTGCGATGTTCGCCGGAAACCGGCGATGTTCTTGGCCAATTTCCGGTCAGAACAGGGATGATTAGAATGTTTTGAATGCATGAACAAGTTCCTGGTGTTGTGTAGTGTTGATCTGGAGGTGTTGGTGGGGTGAGAACGCTGGGATCGTCTTCTCCGGCAACCCCCGATTTTCCGGCGACTGAAACTGTAAAATTGCAGTTTAGTCCCTGTATTTTTGAAGATGGTGAAGTTTAGTCCCTGTAGTTTGCAAAGTTTTCAAAAATAGGATTCCTGTTTATAAAATGTTTAAAAATCATATTTCCTATTTATTTTTATTATAAAAATTCATTTTTAATTTCTGAAAATTCTGAAAACTATTATTTTAATTCCGAAAATTATTTTTAATTCACAAATAAATCTGAATTAATTAGTTAATTAATTTCAGTTAATTTATAATTGATTAATTGGTCAATTAATTCGAAAATTAATTGATTAATTGATTTAATTAATTATTAATTGATTTTAATTAGTTATTTAATTAGATTTAATTATTTAAAAATTCTGAAAAATAGTTTCGAGCTTTAAAATAGTATTCTAAATTATTTCCAAGGCTCGATAATTATTCTAAAATTATTTCGGAGCTAGAATGGGCCGACCGAACCCTGTTTATTATTTTGAAATTGATCCAACGACCCGTTTTAATTCCGAAAAATGTTTTAAAAATCATTTTAAATACCCGAAAGCATATTTATGACCCGAGACTTCTTTATAGATGATATGTCATTGATTACGTGATGTATTATGTGTTATACGTGACCTGTTGTTTGACTATCGGTCTATATATTCGGTGTTTACTTGGTTATTGCATAGATTTCAATCCGTTAATCGAATTTGGGTAAAACGAAGGGTAGATAGAAGTATGTGTTAAATAGAATCCTGTGAGTTGATGATTGATAGATGCTTATGATATGTGAGCAGAAGAGGCAAGGCGTAGGAAAGGGAAACAGGTAGTTGAGGAGTAAGATGATTGAGATTGAAAGCAAGTGCAGGATAGTAAGCTAATATCAGGCAAGTGTTCTGAACTTTCTCGAGATATTGTAATTCTTGACAGTCTTGTTGACATTGCAAGTGCTTTGAAGCACAGAAACCTAAATCCTGATTTCAGTTATTGTTCTTGAGCTATGAACCATATTCTTTCTAATCCATTGATTATTGTATACCCAAACAAGAACCACAAATCTACGATACTACTCCACAAATACATACAAACTAAATACCAGACACTGAACTGAATTATTATATACTCAATCCATGATATCTTATGCTTTAAAAGACCAAATCCTTGAAATCCTGAAACGTTGTTTCCTTTGTTATCCAATTCTTTCATTACCCAGCATTCAAGCTTTGAAAGTACCTTGTTGATCTTTACAAGGATTGAAACCCTTTCATTGTTAAACATTTATTGTTGTTAATGATTTCGGTTATTGTTTATTATTGCATATTCTGTTATTATGTTAGAATTGGATTGTTTTTATAAAATTGTGGACCAGATTCGTGGTCAGACCATATAATGGTCAAGTTAGGCCAATGTGTGCCTTGGATCCAATAGTTAGAGCAATACTGTGTGCCTTGCTCGGGGTTAGTGCGTGACTGATCAGCAGCCTAACCTTGGTTTTTAAATTAAAAGTATAATATCCAATTCTAAATCATAATCCATTGTTCACTTGATATCATAAACATATTCACCTGATGATCATTATTCTCAGTGTTGTCATTGTGACTTGCTGAGCTAGTTAGCTCATTTGTGCGATGTTGTTTATATTCTTTCCAGTTAAAAAGGAACCAGTTGGTAAAGAGGATCCCCAGTCCAGCGCGAGAGCTAAGGGTTCATGTTGAGAAGCTGAGCTAGTAGGCTTCTTTTGGAATAATTTAAGTTTGTAAAAGTTTGTAATAATATTTAATACTCAGTTTGAATTTGAAATAGTTGGGATTTGAACGGTTTGTAATATATAGTGTGTTTGGCTTGTGTGCATACTTTAACCTGTTGCGGTCCCGTGGTGATTGGTAAGTAGGGTCATTGCATATTATTATTATCTTTATTATTGTTATAAGCAGGTTATAATTAAGGTGTTTGTGTGGACCCCAAACTTCTGACCCGGGTTTGGAGGGTGCCACATTGCTAGTTCATTGATAGTCCTACCGAAAGTCTTGCTAGCTGTTAGGATTGTCTTACTGAGCCTCAGGATTGTCATTCCAGTTCATTCCATTCTATTGATTGATTAAAAGACAGAAGCAACCATTCAACAACAAGACACAACACAACAGAACCCGAGAACAAGAAGAAAAAGAAGTAGAACAAATATTTCATCTTCTCTGCTAATTTCAAGACATAATTTCTAGTTTGCAAAGTTAAATCCAAACCACTAGAATCTTTATCTTGTTCTTGTGTAACTATCTAGCGGATCAAAATCCCTAGAACTTAATCTCAAATTGCGTTTAGCATTTGAATCTTTTTATTACAAAATAGAAAAAGTTCATATCGAATTTATTCTAGATTTGTGATAATTAATTTGAGATTAATTCCTTGTAATCGATACAGTTGTTGTAACACCTTTCAAGTTTAATAATATTCTTATTTAACTTGAATTTTGTTTCACATTTTTTATTCCGCATTTATTCGATTATTTGGTATTGTTTGTATTCAACCCCCCTTCTACAAACACATTGGGACCTAACAAGTTACATTTTATTCCAAGTGAGAAGCAACTTGCAGATATCTTTACCAAGCCACTAGATGAATCCACCTTTTCAAGGTTGGTAAGTGAGTTAGGTATGCTTAATTACTCTTGAATTTATCTGAGTATTTTGCAAGTTGAAATGTAGCCAGAAATTTAGCTGATTTCTAGTCATGGAAGAAATTTTGGCTAAGTCAAAATTTGCATCTCGACGGATGACCATTATCCATCGAGTTGAGTCATCCGTCGATATACTATTTACAAATAAAAATCAATTACTTTTCTGGAACCTTTTAAACTCGATGGATAACAGTTTATTCTCATCCGTCGAATTGTCTAAATCTTAACCGTTAATTACCTGACATTATCCATCGAGTATACTTACAGTTTGTAAGCATTACACGACGGATAATGGGTGGAATTTTTACAGTTTATTTTTTAAACGGCTATTTTAGGTAATTTCTATTGGGCAATTTACTTTTCTTTATTATTTTCATCCGTTGTTTTTGAGATAGTATAAAAGCTTATTTCAATTCCAATTATTTTCTTTATCATTCTCAAATTCAACTGCTTTATTCCCTCTCAAGCAAATATCCTCTTCTCTTCAAGCTTTCATTCTCTAACAATGACACTGTAGTAAAGATTATGTCTCAGACTGGGTTCATTTATGAGAAGAACAACTTCACTGCTTTGGTCAATAAGGGTATTCAGCAATAAGAAGACTATCACAAGATGATGGACTTTGTGAAGAACTGCAAGTTATCTTATGCCATGCTTGAATCACCCACCATTTTCTGCGAAGTTGTTGAAGAGATATGGACCACTGCAATCTACAACTCTACTGACAAAACCATCACTCTAACTATCAAGGTAATGAGTTCTGTATCAATAGTGATGTGATAAAGCATGTTTCAAAATTCCTGATGATAATGTAACTTCACCACACAATGACACTGATATTATCAATATGCTCAATTCCATGCATTATGCACTTCTACTACTAAGCTAAGTGATATTAGAAGATTAGGTTTAGG